>NW_016826751.1:77699-98835 GCF_001698545.2 Rhinopithecus bieti
GAGGGAGGGAGGGAGGGAGGGAGGGAGGGAAAGAGAAAGAGAAAGAAAGAGAAAGAAGAAAGATGAGAAAGAAACAAAGAAGGAAGGAAGGAAGGAAGGAAGGAAGGAAGGAAGGAAGGAAGGAAGGAAGGAAGAAAGGAAGGAAGGAAGGAAGGAAGGAAAAGAAAGAAAAAGAGAGAGAGAAAGAAAAAGAAAAGAGAAAAAAGGAAAGAGGGAAAGAGTAAGAAAGAAAGATGGAGGGGGGAGAGAGAGAAGGAGGAAGGGAGGGAAAGATGGAGGAAGGAATGAAGCAGAGGGAAGGAGAGAAAGAGGCAGGGAGGGAGGCAGGGAGGGAGAAAAGAAAGAAGAGAAGAAAAACACAAAAAGCCATGCTGGAAGTATATAATGTGGCTGAAAGTTTGAATTACTCAGGGGTCTTAAGAAATTTAGTATTTATTGAACAACTGCTGTGTACCATCAATATTATATGTGTTATAAACATCTCACAGACTCTATAAGTAACCTATGACTTGGGTAATACTATTGTTATTTTACAGATGATAAAACAACTGTAGAATTAACGGTTCTCACGTTTCATATCCACCAACACACAGCTAGTGAAGGAAAAGCTGTGCCTACCAACTACAGATTTAATATTCTTTAGATAATTTTTAAATTGGAGAATTTATAAACCTTGAGAACTTAAGAGACTCTAAGATACCAAAAGACAGTTGAAGCTGAAGAGCAATGATAAATTCTATGAAGAACCTCACAGAATTTAAGGATGTAATCTGTAGCATAAATACTGAGATACAACACTGGGGAACTTTTCTTCCACTGTTGGGGAACAGCTTCCCACTTAAGCAGTCATATTTAATATTATATATAGTAATAAAATGCTATTTAATTGGATAATGTTGAATAATGTTTTCTGAGCCATTTCTTTGCAATATTCTTTCTCTCTTTCTTTTCCTTCCTAGATGCTATTCTCTAAATTTAGAATTTGGGGTACCTCCTCCAACCCTATAGCTTTAACAGCATTAGTAATTAAACCTAAGAACAGATATAATTAGCTTGTCCTCTTTTGGTAGAGCTTGATAGCTCACAAAGTACTGCTATGTATATTACCTCCAGTTGGAGATCCTGGTATATTTCATTTGACTTCATCACTTGGAATTTTTAGATAAAGAAGATGAAAACTGGTTGTTAAATCACATAACAGTGGCTTTAACAAAACATTTCAAAACATTAGTATATATCTTCTCTAAAATGTGGTAACTCTGGGCTGTTTGAATCTTATGATACACTTTATCACCTAAACCTGCCATTTTCTCTTTGCTTTTCTCATAAATCAATTCAGAGCTTTTTCCAAGCTGTGAAACAAAGGCACAGTAAAGGTTCTAAGGGGAAACGATTACACCTTCTTTTTTTTATTAATCCACTAAAAACCCAAACCATAAATACTGGAGACTAAGAAACCTTTTAGGTCATTGATTCTGCAATTTCCCAAAGGTGGAGCAATAACTGAGCCAACAGAATCAGTTGCTCAAGAATAGAATGCCTATTAGTATCAATTTAATATCTTTGCTCTGAGAACACAATTTGCTTTTGAGTGGACGCTGTAGCTGTTTCTAGTGAAAAGTAAATAATCTCTTCTTTTTGCAAACATGCATTTAATGAAGAAGAATCCCTCCTATGGCTGAAATAATGTTCTTCCCACACATCTACAGTTCCATGGCTAATAAAAGGGATTATCAGGCAAATAGAAATGTAGTTTACAGTTTCAATAGCTCACAGCATTACTTTTTACCTCAATAAGTAAATCAAGTATTTATGCCTGAAAACTACTTAAAAGTCAACTTTTCAGATCTGTATTATTCTGACAACATATAATGAATACTTTGTCATAGCAAGTAACAAATTTTATTATAGCTTTAATGCTTAAAATTCCATCTGTTTCCACAAACAGAACATGAATACAGGAATGCAACCATTAATCTTAAATGCACGAAAAATAATTCTCATAGCAAAGGGCTTGTAAAAGGTATTTTAAAATGTTCAGGCAGGGTCTGTTCATGGTGTGTGTCATGCCTCTGTTTTAATGCATTAGTTACTCAGAGCCATCCATATCTATCCTATAGACATCTGTAAAAGAAAGACAGTATTCTTTTAAAATGGGGAAATATGACTGATTTGGTAATAGTTGATAAGCAAGGATCGTTTGCCTATTCATCTATTGTCTTGCAATTACAAGGAAGTAAGCAAATAACTTGGGCCTTTGTTTTCATTATTGTGATGGTTTTTTTCATCAAAATTACCATTCACTTATATATCCATCAAATATTTATTGAACACCTACTGTGTCAAACACTCTGTTAGGCCATAAAAATTCAGAGATGAGAAGCACAGTCTCTGTCTTCAAGAAGCTCACAGTAAAGTAAATACAGACAATGCAGTAAATAGGCAGGATATACTGTGGAAAGGTGTGTGCTCGTTAATCAGGAATCAGAGAATGTTTCTCCAGGGAGGGAACCTATGAGGAGGGTTTTACATAATGAGTAGGCAATAACTAGGTGAAAAAGAAGATAAGCATTATATTCAGGATTATCTTTCCAAATTTATATTATTCCCTGCCATTTTATAAATAAGAATGCAAAATATCAAAAAAGTTAAATGGCGTAAATAGGGTCACTCTATGAATAAACCTACAACAGACAAGAATTACTCCACTGATAGCACCTTCCGTGTTTTTCACATGCAAACATGGGGAAATACCTCACTATTTAATAATAAACATTATTAATAATTAAATTCTATTGAGATTATTGGTTTGTGAGTTCTCTTTATCAAATAATGGATTGGATTTATAATTTCATATTTGAGGATTATTTTATTTTAATTCTAAACCACTGCTCATCACATTTGACTGAGGCAAAATATCTGTAAATGTTTTCATTGTCTTATAATTAAGCAAATAAATAATTAACCCACGGAATGAGAGGGTATGAATTGTTTAAAAGAGTGTCCATTTGCATTACATATCCTGGTTAAATACCACAGGCATGAAAGGTAAATGCAAATGAAGAATATGGATTTTCCTAAGTCATAATCATCACAACTCTCCTATAACAGATGCATCCCTGAACTGCTTATATGTGTCTAAATCTAGGTAAAGAGTCATCTGAGATGACAATAATATGCTGTTAATAGTGATGATGCAAGCAGTATTAATGATGCATCCAAAGTGTATAGATAAATGTTTAAAAACCAGCTTCTCAGAAGCAAAATGCTCTCATATGTATGTAGCATTTCTCCATTTTGTGGTATAAACACACTCACAATGGCTAAATTTAAGCTATCAATATTACATCACTAAACTGAATTCAAAATTAAGAAGAAATGCTTACAATTACCTTTTGTATGCTCGTATGATTGAATTTTAGCATGCCACTGGAAATGTACAACAGATCTTACTAGATTTACCCAAGGCAAAAGAAGCATCAGATTAAATTTTAGCAAAATTATAGGATGTCACAACTTAGACAGGCTAAAGATACTGCTCTCAGAAAAAAAGTTATCAATATGTGCTCCACTAAAATTTGGGAATTCCCAGCTTCCTTTAAGAGATCAATAAGGCCAAACTATGTTCTTAATATTTGCTTTGTACTGTGTAGATATCTGTAGTGACAGTATGACAGTAGCAATGGGTAAAACTGTGGGTGCTCTAACACAGATCACAGTAGTGGCAATAAGCTGTTTTATCCATCTTTGCATTCTTCAATGCCACTAATATGCAGCAAAAGTTTCACTTAACAATGTCCTGGATGAAGCAGTAAAACATTAATTTTTTTAAAAGGTCAAGCTTTGAGTTCATATCTTTAACAGTGTGTGTGACGAAATAAAAAGCATGCATAAAATGTGTCTGTTACCTTCAGAAATATGGCAGACAGCTTGAGGAAAATTACTGGGCAATTGTTTGAGTCCTGAGCCAAAATAGCTGTTTTTATTTACAGAAATCTTCTTTGCTTGAAAAAACAACTGATAAACTATAGTTATTTACTTTTGGGTAATTGGCAGAAACCTTTTTTAAAAAATGTATGATGTAAGTTTATTTCTATTAAGACAATTAGCATTATTTGGTGCCAATAATAAAATTTTAGCTTTCAAGAAAACTTAGGAATTTGGAAAGTGTATGTGTTCCACCATGAACCTGATAGCTTCTCAATACTCAAAACGTCTGTTGAGATTGGTGGTGAAACTGGTGAATGGAATTTTTTTATGTATTATAATGAAATGCCTCAACATTTGGAAGATAAGCATTACTCAATGAACCACTGTTTTCCAAATGACAAACGTTTGTGTTACAAAATAAAACATGGGTAAAAGATCTATTCAAAATGCAAGGTAGTTTAATTAATTTTAATATAAAAGAGAACAAAAACTTTATGATATGGAATCAGATTCCACATTGTAACCGTTAAGAAATGTATAGTTGATGAGTTTTGTTATAGTATTTAACAACCACAACTATCTTAGAAGGCTATTAAATTTATTCTTCTCTTTCCAACGACGTATCTGTCAAATGTTCTTCTCCACCAAAATAACCTAGGCTACAATTTGAATGCAGAACAGCCACAGCAATTGAACTGTCTTCTATTAAGTCCCAAATTATTACAATTTATAAAAATGTCAAATAATGCAATTATTTCTACTGTATCTTTTTGTTTTGGAAAATACAATGAATTTTATTAATAGTGAGTTAATGGGTAGTGGATTTATTTTTGTTATTTTCAAATAGAATAATAAATATTTTAAAATTTGTTCACAGTTAATTTTGATTATAGACACACACACACACACACCCACACACCCATTTAGTAGATTTTCCATCTATGCAAAAGGACTTTGTAGTTCTCAATAATTTTTAGGAGCATAAATGTGTACTGATACCAAAATGACTGAGATCCACTGCTCTAACATACACTAAAAATATCTGCCAAACTTTAAAATACACACACACACACCCCCCATAGAGAAAATTTTAGAAGCCTTACTTGTAATTCCAAAGACTCAAATTAACACTCTGGGTAAGAATGGTATTTCTTGAGGCATCCAGTGTTAAAATTATGTGAACATGAATTTAAATCTGAGTCCCCAAATCCAAAATAAACCCAGGTTTGCTACTTGGCAATAACTGCCTCCCCACCTATTAACTATGTCATATGTATAACTCATACATGTTACTCATTATCACTACAGCTGGGGTTTCTCAATGTTCAAAGTTTTCTGAGGTAGGAGTTCCAATTAGTATCACCTCAAAGTGTTGGTATAATGATTAAATGAGAAAAGTATTTAACATAAATTATTTGAACTATTTTCATGCCTTTTGTTTTTTATTATCTTGTTATTTTCACTTGGTTACAATTATTTTGTTAGTAAGTGGTCCCAGAGCTTCATTTTTTCATTATCTATGATGGGAATCACCACCCCTTCTAAGGCAACATATTTCACTACTCTATGAAAAACCTTTCATTATTTCATCAATGTGCCTCATAGCTTTCAATTTACCTTAAAGCCAACATTCTTCATTGAACAGGCATTTTTGAGAATTATGTAGGTTTACTGAAAGGAGCCCTAGAAAAATAGATTTATTCTTGAATATTAGATTTATCACTATGGTTTGTGTTGCCATTGGCAAAAAAAAAAACTGAACATTAGTTGTTTCATCTATAAAATGGAGATTTTTTTTTTTCAGGGATATTATGAAATCTGCAAAAACACAGCATATGTTAACCACGTAATGGTGCATGCTATTCATTCAATTTTATGTCCCATTGGGACTTTACATAAAGAATTTGTTAGGAGCTAAATGTATGATTATGAGACATATACATACCCAACCCTTATGAAGCTTTAAGTCCAGAGTGATCACTTAGCATAGTAAATCAGTGACCAGAATTCTACGCGTTTTTGCTTACTGCTTTCCAACTGAGTGCCAATACTGAGGAAAAAAAAATCTGCTCATTTTGCACTACTTTACTTACTGCTTCTAATATTATGTTAAAGAACAATGATTGTCCATGTTTTCTTGCTTTTCTTAGTCACTGCATTTACCATGATTCTTCTCTCCCTGGTATTCTTGCTATCCGTCACCTATACTATGCAAAGAGTATGACCAATAGAATACTCTTTCATTGTACAAAAGAGTTTTGTTTCTTGAAGTATGTATTTTTTTTTCTGCAGGTCAAAGACATTGCAGCTAGTAGTGCCAATTGTCTTTCATTAGACATGCAAGCAATCAATCCAAAGACAGTTTTAAAATCCTAAACCTATCCCCAAGAGTTTGCTGCTAGTGGCATAAACTGACACACAATGGCTTTAAAAGAGGTAATTAACAGATAATTAAATATTTATGTTATATATAGGAAAGGGCCTAAGTGCTTTGATAGGAGGGTAGATACAGGACTTACTGACTTACTTTGCATAGAAATGCAACTGACACTTAAAGAGTAGGGGATGACTAAAGAGCCCTGTCTTCAGATTTTGACCATGTAATCTTAGGAACTATATCTACACTTACTATATTCTGCATTCAGAAAAAAAATGGTTTTTTTTGGTCTGTTTTATGCCACTTTGTGGGACATAAAAATGAGTTAGTACATGATCCTGCTTTCAAGAGCTTGCACTCCAGTGGGATAACAGAATATTTCTTGACACATATAAATTATATGAAATTCAAATTGAGGTATCCACACATAAAGTTTATTAATTCACAGCTAGGTTCATTTGGCATGAATTGTCTATGAGTGCATTCATGCTCCAACTACTGAGTTGAATAATTGCAATAGACACAATATGGTTTGCAAATTCTAAGTGTCTAGTCTTTTACAGGAAACATTTATTGACCTCTGCTTTGAAGAGATGATGAAAGTGTTAAATTTTTCTTAAAACATTGAGATAATGATTGTGATGATGACAGTGATAATGGTGAGCTGGAAAAGCATCATTATTATAATCATATTAATTTTTTTACTATATCTAGGGTTAGACTATTTCTTGGATGGACCATTTTAACAAATGACACATTCAATCAATTGTACAGCAATTCCCATTCATTTCATTACTACAAACAAAACGTAATTTTGTGTATTTCTGCAACCTTTCATCATTTATAGTCATTTCTAATGTGTTCTGATACTATGTAATAGAAGTTGGGTGAGTCTGGAAAATATTGTTGCTTACCTAGCTAGCATTCTACACTCCCACTTTTCCTTTCCTTCTTACGAGAATACTGCTCTTGTTCAAGAATGGGCATTGTAAATCCTCAGGTACAGAATATGCTGAATCCTTCTTTAGTTTAAGCTAATTAACCATTTTAACAAGTGATAGGCTTAGGTATGCACACGTGACTTAATTCTGGCCAAGTATATGTGAAATTATGCCTGCTAGAGAGAAATGTCTCTCCATATCCATATTCTTCCCTAATGTGAAAAAACGGTGACTGAATCTAAACACCATAACTGTTTATGAAATATGCCACTGCCTATACCAGGAATGGCCATATTCTGAGGTACAGGATAGAATTGAGTGGTGGGAGGAGGAGGACGTTTAAGAAAAAAAGTAAATTGATTAAAGGTATACATCCTCCTCAAATAACATGAATATTATTTATTCTCCCTGACTGGACTGCTGACCCCTCCTCGTAACCCCACATGGCAGAAAGTGAGTTATGTAGCTCTTTGGCTTCTTCTACTTATTTTTTAATTTTACTTTATTTTTGAGACAGAGATTCGCTCTCGTTACCCAGGCTGGAGTGCAGTGGCGTGATCTCGGCTCACTGCAACCTCCACATTCCAGGTTCAATTGATCCTCCTGCCTCAGCCTCCCAAGTAGCTGGGATTAACGGTTGTCCGCCACCACACCCAGCTAATTTTTGTATTTTTAGTAGAGACAGGGTTTCACCGTGTTTGGCAAGCTGGTCTCAAACTCCTGACTTCAAGTGATCCACCTGCCTCAGACTCCCAAAGTGCTGGGATTCCAGGCGTGAGCTACCGCGCTTGGTTCTTTGGCTTCTTCTTACAAGGGCATTAATCCCATTCATGATGGTTTCACTCTCATGAACTAATTATTTTCAAAGGCCCTATCTCCAAATAAAATTATGTTTGGATTAAAGTTTCAACAAATGAATTGTAGGGAAATCATAAACATTAGTTCATTGCAACCATTTATGATTATCCATCTAAATTTTTATATGTTAAATCAATTGCATTACATTTTATTCTTTTTTAGTTTACGATGGAGAAACAAAAGTATTAGGAGTCCCATGTGTTCATCACCCGGCTTTAAGAATCTTTCCCTATAAACACCATCATCCACTCCCCTATATTACTTAGACACTAATCCAAACTATATCATTTCATCTGTCTTTTATAACATTAAAATATGAAAATTATGTTTAACATTATGTATAAAATAGATTAATAATAGTTACCTAATATCAGGAAATACCCAGTCAGTTTAGAAATTCCAATGGCTTCATAAATGTTATAACTTAAATTTGTTTGTTTCACAGTTCTTTGAAATTGGAATCCCAGTGTTGCACAGATCACGACTGATGTATCTTTTGAGTATTTACAAATTTATCTCATTTGCTTTTCTTGCTCTCTTTCTTTCTTCACTCTCTCATTGTTTTAGAAACTGATTGTCTTGTAGTGTTTAAAAACAGTTTAGATTAGGACTGCCCAATAGAACTTTCTGCAATTACAGAAATGTTCTGGGCTGCTGAATACGATCTCCACTAGCCACATATGGCTATTAAGTCCCTGAAAGAAATGTAGAGAATGTTTCCAAGGAACTAAAGGGGTTTTTAAATGTTAAATTTACATTTAAATAGCTGCATGTGGCAAGTAGCTACTATTAACTACTACTTTTAAAAGCGTGGTTGTAGATTTTGTTAATTACATCTCTGTGGTATAGTTCAACATATCTTTCTGTTCTTTTTATTTCCTGTAAATCTGTGGTTGAATATGAACTACAAGTTTGATCATATCCAACCCGTTATTTGTTTGAAAGAATCCTACATTGGTGATTTTATCTTCTTTCTTCAAGAGACACATAAACCCTGGGAATCATTCTATTTATGGGATTAGCTGCACTGGATGTTCAAATCTAGAGGTCTTAGTTCATTAGAGGTTGCACAATGCTAATATTCTAATTTTGTTATTCTTCCTGCATTTAATATTCTTGCAGAAAAGTTCACCTACTATTTGTTTAGCCTCTGATACATTTTATATATAGGTAAGGCAGGATTCATGGCAAAATAGATGGTAATTCTTTCCCCTTGTTTACTAATTTAAAAATAATAATATAGATCCTTAGCACCTTTCAAAATCATGATTGTAAGAATCATTTTAACTTATGTATTTATTAATATTTAATATATTTTCATCTATTGAAGTTATACTTAGTGATGCTCATCATCTTCCATATTTGGCCGGTGGCAGCCTTTTGAGGTTGAATCCTGTTCTTTTGAGATGGTGCTAGAAGTCTTCCATAATTTATATATTATTTTAAAATTATGATATAACTCTCAATATCACACAATTTACAGGAAACTTTGTATTATAACAAACAAATGCAAATATCACTAGCCCTCAAAGACTGTCTGGGCATATGCAATAGCAATTAACTTCAGTCGTCCCTGATATTGAGTCAGTTTGGATCATATAAGCACTGTAACATTGCACATTTGATTTTATCATTTTGAAGTTAGATTTGTCGAAAAAAAAATACTCGTTTTATGTAACATCTGATGGTTTTGTTGTACGCCTCAATCTTTAAGCACGACAATTTCCATTTGTATTCTTGCTCCAAGTCAAGAAACAGAGGTGAGTCTTTTAATGGTATAATTTAAAACACATTGCAAGTAAATCAGTATTTGCTACATTTCATGGAAATGCTTTGTATTTACAGCATTATGCTTAGTCCTTACTGTAATTTTTGATATAAATAAAATTTTAATCCCAGTTTTAAAGTAAACTGAATTTCAGAGATGTTAAAGTGTGTTTCCAAAACAAAACCTCTTAAATGTTCAAGTCAAGAATAAGATTCAAGTTTTCAATTCAAGTATCTTTTTACTATATTGGGATTCCGTTTTTGAAGCCATCTTCACTACAAATTACTTAAGTGAAGGTTCACATTTCACTGCAGATATCTTTAAGCATAAATAAGGTATTTTAAGCCAAGGCATAAATATATAAATTAAAATGCTTTTCCAAAATAATAAATACACAAATTCTTATCATCTTCTTTTAAACTATTTTACTGTCCCTAGAAATTTGTCTTTCTTTTTTTCTTGGCAAATGCATAGTACTATGTGACTATTTCAGAATAAAGAAGGTAAAGTTTTTTGAGGCATTAATGGAAACTATAAATACTAACCTATAAATACTAAACTATAAATACTAAATTTTCAACTTTTATGGATTCTGCAAAATCAATTTTTTGGCTCAACAGATGCCTATACCCTCATCTCTTCCCTAATTCCGAGAACTCTTTTGTCTTCCTCGGAAGAGGTAAAACTGTAGACACCGAAAACTATTTCAGAAAATGTATGTGAAGGCCCAGATGTAGTACTTGCATCACTCGCAGTACTTCATGCTAGGTAACAACAGAAATTCAACTTGAAGCCCTATCCTCTAGGAGTTCCCTCCAGAAATCAAGAACTTAAGCCTAGTAAGACATCATTCTATCCTGAGTCATGCATATAATCATATTAAATGATATGAACCATTTTGAGTATCTTCTGTGTGTCAGACTGTTTTTGTTTTTTTGTTTTGTTTTTGAGACAGGGTCTCCCCGCTGTCTCTCTCTGTAACCCAGGCTCTAGTGCAGTGGCATAAATATGGCTCACTGGAGCCTCGACGTCCCAGGATCAAGCAATCCTCCCACTTCAGCCTCCCAAGTACCTGGGACCACAGGCACATGCCACCATGCCCAACTAATTAAAAAAAAAAAAAAATTGTAGACATGGTGTATCACCATGCTGCCCAGACTGGTCTTCAATTCCTGGGCTCAGGTGATCTTCTGCCTCAGCCTCCCAAAGTGCTGGAATTACAAACGTGAGCCACCACACCCAGCAGCCTTTTCTCATATATGGCAGGACAGTTAATTAAATAAAGGTTTGGTGTGTGTCTGTCTTTTCTAGCTGTCTAAAAATAAGGAAGACTAACTGAACGAAATGTCTTTCTCTGTTTATTCTTAATATTCTGCTCTTCCTCTCCAATTCAGAAAGGCTTAAGTCCTGCAGTGCCATTTTTGTCTTTCATTCAGTGCAGAATAAATACACTGAAAGATGTAATGTTTTTGTTGAAGGGACTGCTAATGATGGTGTGCGAATGAGACAAGCAGGGTCTCTCCGACATTTTGAGTACGGAAGCAGAACTGGCTGAGCTAGAGAAAGTTATCTTATGTCAAAAAGCCACATTTTTTGAGGGAAATTTCAGCAAGTAACATAGACCCATATCCCACATTCACTCTGCATTGTAAGTAGTGAACAGACCTTCTGATGTGTGACATATGCAGATAAAGAATTCTGTCCCTTCTAGTTACAGACTTCCAAGCTGCAATCATTGCTTTTCCGTGTTCAGCTTCATCAGTTGCTGGGATAATCCCATTTTTTAATAGAAATTTTACCTTAATCACACACCCATTGAAGAGGCTTAACCCTCTTTTTCTCCCTTTTTTGTTTGCGAGTTGCCCCTAGGAAAGAAGGTTTTGTGGAGTCTCCAGGTGCTCTTCGTCAATGTGGAGATATTTCATGAAGATGCAGAGCCATGGCCTAAGGCCAAGTCTTCTAACTTTTTATTTTATTTTTTCCAGTAATAAAGATAATGTTACAGTTTCATCTTCCATTTTTTAAATGTTATTGTTCAAATTGTTCAGAAATCCTGGCAAAGAGAGGTACAATTTATTAGCCTCCTGTGGAGGCCGACAACAATAGTTATTCACTTACAACCTTTTTTTTTTTTTAAGCTACTACATATAATGAATTATTCTAAGTACTGATCCTAATGTTGCAGACATTTGCAGACATGCACCTAAAGAGAACCCTATGGTGGGTTTCTTATGATGATCAGAGTCGCACTGAAAAGACAGATAAGGACATATATATATATGCTTTTATGATTTTATTCCTCACTCACTATTTGAGTTATTGTATTTACCATTAGCTGGAGAAGGCATTTAATAAATATATATGGAATGAACATACAAATCAATACAAGTTTTGGGTGGAGCACAAACATGTTTTTATACAGTCAGTCCTCCATATGTGCAGGTTCCAAGTCTGCATATTCAACCAACTCTGGGTCAAAATATTTTTTTAAGTAAAATAAAAGTCACAAAACACAGTGTAACAACTATGTAAGTAGCATTTAGATTGTTTTAGGCATGTGAAAGTTGGTTACACAGATTGTAACATTCTTGGCATATCCAACTAAATCAAATTCAAGGGACCAGTGGGGAAAAACACTCAAAGTACATTTATCTGCTCCAAGAATTAAACTTTCTACAAGCCCACCTGCTGAAACAGCTTTCGGTAACCTAAGACTAGTTTTACCTAGTAGCTACTGAAATTACCTGTCATGGCTCTAAGGCTAGTTTTACACAGCACCATCATTCACCCATCAGTTTTTCCCCTCTCACAATGAGCTTTTTTTCAAAACCACATGTGACATTTTCCTTTCTAATAAAACTCCCAACATTCTCTTTGTTCTTTGAACATGCCAAAGACCACCTATATGTGCATTCCTTAAATCGCAGTTTTTGCTTCCCAAATAAAACATTCTAAATTTAGAGATTCACCTCTATATATTGACTTCAGCAGGTATTATAATTTAGAGATAATTTAAAATATATAGGAGGATGTGCATTGATATGTGAATACCACACTATATTAAGTGATTTGAGCATGTATGAATTTTGGTGTCCATGGGGTCCTGGAACCAACTTCCCATGGACACTGAGGGACGACTGTACTTAAGTAGGAGAGGATTGGGTCCTTTCTGTTAAGACAGACAAACACAAAAACCAAAATTCGAGGTCTGTCACTTACCAGCAGTTGGACCTCCTTGGCAAAAGCATTTAACTTTTCTAAGCCTCAGTTGCAATATCTGTAAAATAGGAAAAAGCAGTATGTAGCTTATAGCATATAAAGCTGTTCGCACAAAGAAGGATCTCGGGCACCAAAGCCTAGCTATTTAATGACTCATTTTTGAATCACAATCAAACCAAATGTATTCATTGAGCTCAGTACCACTCGTCTCATATGAAATCTCATGCTGTAAAGACACAACGGAAAGAAACAATAAGTGTAGTATTTATCATTCACATCAGCAGTTTTGAAACGATCAAATGAAATACATTTGCCAGCTGATTAAGAAGCAGAATTTCATCGTGGTTGCTTGAGTATACAAGATAAAAGGAGGAAAACATCTAAACCTGGGTCCAATCAGAATTCATTAATTTTGTGATAATGCAATCCTTTACTTTGAAACCAGTGAAAATGAAAATGTTAACATAGGGAGACATATAGGTGTTTGTGAGAGAATTTTATCTTACAAAAGAATAAGGGTGATTCAGTAATTAGCCCTTCATAAAAAGTAAGCAGTCTTTATATAATGACATCACAGCAATTAATTTTATTCTCATTTTACTCTTCTATAGTAAAAGCAGTTACGTGAAACTAATAACCATAGGCAAAAAAAAAAAGAAAGAAAAGAAAAGAAAACAGTCCCTCACTTGAGTCCACAATTGGTTCCTTCCGGAGTGTTCTCAGTCTCGCTGATTTCAAGGATGAAGCCGCGGACCCTCGCGGTGAGTGTTACAGTTCTTAAAGATGGTGTGTCCGGAGTTCATTCCTTCAGATGTTCAGATGTGTCCCGAGTTTCTTCCTTCTCGTGGGTTCGTGGTCTTACTGACTTCAGGAGTGAAACCGCAAGCCTTCCCCGTAAGTGTTACAGCTCTTAAAAGGTGGCGCTCTCAAGTCATTCCTTTTTCCTGGTGGGTTTGGGGTCTCGCAGACTTCAGGAGTGAAGCTGCAGACCTTTGCAGTGAGTGTTACAGCTCTTAAAGGTGGCGCGTCCGGAGTTGTCCATTCCTCCAGGTGGGTTTCTGGTCTGGCTGACTTCAGGAGTGAAGCCACAGATCTTCCCAACGAGTGTTACAGCTCATAAAACAGTGCAAACCCAAAAACTTAACAGCAACAAGAGCTATTATAAAAAGCATAAGAACAAACCTACCACAACCCAGAACAAGACCCAAGTGGGTTGCAGCTGCTGGTTTGTGTGGCCTGCTTTTGTTTCCTTATTTGGCCCTTCCCACATTCTTCTGATTGGTCTATTTTACAGCACTTTGATTGCTCCATTTTGCAGAGTGCTGATTGGTCCACTTTACAGAGTGTTGATTGGTCCGTTTTTATGGCCTGCTGACTGGTACATTTACAAACCTTTAGCTAGACACAGAGTGCTGACTGGTGCATTTATAATCTTTGGCTAGACAGAAAAGTTCTCCAAGTCCTCACCAACCCAGAAGCCCAGCCAGCTTCACCTCTCAAGGATACAATGCACCGGGAAAAAAAAATTAACTTTCCTGGAATGGCCCCATTTTCTGGGTTATTTAATTTAGTTTTCTGGGATGAATTCAATGGAGGGTGGGTTTGTGACACACCAAGCAACCCTATTTAGAGAGAAGGATCCCAGAAGAGTTGTCATGTCTGTGAAAATGGGAAATGAACTTCTCTAAAACAGGAGAAAGCATATAGACATTAAACCAAACAGAATAGTAAATCGCCTAAAGAGATGTAGGATTTACCAAATAGAGTGACATAGCAGTTTGGAAACCAGATAAAAAATAGACAACACTGATATACAGAAAATGAAAGGCAAGATGAAAGTATGCCTAAATAATATTTCAAGAAGTAATTTCCCTAACTCATCCTATCTCTCTGTGTTCTTTTTCTCGAATTTCAAGGGGACTAACTGAGCCAGGGACATGTCCCTAAAGCAGCAGAATCACTCTCAGAACATGGACTCTAAACTGGATCTGTTGATTTCAAAAGGGCCTGTAGGGAGAGTGGGTGGCTTGGCTCAACTGCCATCTGCTATTTGTTTTGTTTCTTCCCTCCCCCCTCCCTCACTTTTTTTGGCTCCTTCCCAGTGCTACAGAGACTGACTCATTTCTAGTCAGCACCAAGTATTGTTTTAAATTTTAAAAATAATAATAAGTTTCCACAAAAGGTATTGGCTTCAACATTTTATTATCCAACCTCTTTTTAATGAAATAAATACTGTCCCACCAGGGGTTGTGGCAAATCCCCTATAATCCTAATTCAATTCTACCAATCTTGATTGAGTTTATTCAATATATCAATTTAATATTATTCCTGTGCTTGAGGCTGTGAATAAGATAAGAATAATCCCAGTTCTCATGAAAACTTTAACAGTCCAGTGGGAAGGATCCTGTGCATAAATGTAATCACTGACTTAACTGCAAGGATGTGGTAGAAGGAGATTCAAGTATCAGATGCATCTGTCTAGATTGGTTGCCTCACACACTTTCATGCTGATGGTTCACTGAGGTGTTCCAAGGAACCTGATTTCCACATCCTCAACTGATCTACCTGAAAACTCTACCCATGGTTCTCCTATCCCATCTTCCTTTTTACCACTGCCATCTTTCACTTTCACACTACACAGAAAAGTATATAACACTAAAACATCTAGAGCTTATCATAATGCATTGACCCGAAATGACAAAAACAGATAAACAAACAAAACCTCTAGGATGCCAAATACACAGAAAGTAAAAAACATTGGTGTCAGAGAAGTCTAGTTTAATCAAAGCTCTATAATTCACCCACCATATCAATATAAGATACATGTTCAAACATTTAAAATTTTTTGTTAATAATTACCAAAATTTATATTATTTGTCTCAACTGTGCACTGCTAAGTGTAACTATAATGCAGTCTAAAATAATTTTTTAAGTATAAAATTTTTCAGAAAATAAAAAAATCTGTCTATACACTTCTGTTGTAGAAATATGATAGCATGATTGTAATGATGACATGCAAATATAAAAATATATTACAGTGGGATAAAATTCTGTGGGAGAAATAGAATAACAATTTCAAGGAGAAAACAAGTAAAACTTATTCGTATTTTTTAATTGATTTTATAATTAACAATTTACTGTCATACTTGGAATTTGTTAGGTATATTTAAAACATTCCATGATTACACTCATTCAAGGATCTTATTTATCTCTTGTGCTTTTTCTTTTAAAATCTGCTTTAACCATATTGACAGGACTACACTGCACTTCTTTTATTTGTATATCTTGGCATATCTTTCTCCATTATTTTATTTTTAACCCTTATATATACTTATCTTTTATATGTGTCTTTTTAAGTAAAATGCTCTAAAACACCATCACATGCTACAGACAAATCCTTCATGAAAGGATGAGTTCATTCATGTGGCAAACTTCACTGTTGTCTTATTTTAAGAAATTGTCACAACTTCCAGCAGTCACCACTATGGTCAACAGCTATCAATATGAAGGCAAAAAAAATTACTAGCAAAAAGATTACTATTTGCTGAAGGCTCAGGTGATTATTAGCATTTTATCAATATATTATTTTAAACTAAAAAATGTCAATTTGTCAATTTTAATCACTACATTGGAGTGGACATGTAGGTGCTTATATTTAATATGATTATTATTATTTTAAAATCACTATTCCATTTGTTCTCTCTTTGTTTAAAAGATAAAGGCCCAGCCACATGCGGTGGCTCAGGCCTGTAATCCCAGCACTTTGGGAAACCAAGGCGGGTGGATCACGAGGTCAGGAGTTCAAGACCAGCCTGGCCAAAATAGTGAAACCCTGTCTCTACTAAAAATACAAAAAATTAGCCAGGCGTGGCGGCGTGCACCTGTAATCCCAGCTACTCAGGAAGCTGAGGCAGGAGAATTGCTGAAACCCGGGAGGCGGATGTTGCAGTGATCCGAGATTGTGCCATTACGCTCCAGTCTGGGCGACAGTGCGAGACTCCATCTCAAAAAAAAAAAAAAAAAAAAAAAAAAAAAAAAAAAACGATAAAGGCCCATTTACTAATCTTTTAGTGGTTAAGCTGACAATTTCAGCATACTTTTTTGCTTCATACAAGATACTTATTTTTACCTTCTACCTAAGCAATATCAAATAATTTAAAAATCACTTAGCCCCTTCTTGATATCAATGATTACGCACTGTCATCTGTTTTAATATAGATGCATTTTAAATTTAAGTATTCTTGTTCTATAAGGTTAATATCCACTTCGATTTACAATAGAGTTACTATTTTCTTTATATTTCTTTCTGCATTTGAAACTCTGCACTTGTTATCACTTTCTTCTTCTACCCCCCAAAATTCTGATATTTCCTTTCATATGAATCTGCTGATGCCAAACTCTCTCAATTTTTTCTTACAAAAAAGTATTTCATTAGACTTCATTTTTGAAGGGTGTAGAATCTGCTGAATTGAATTTTGGATAGAAAGTCTTTTGTTTCAGACTCTTATGATATCAATCCATAGTTTGTGTATACACACACACACACACACACACACACACACACACACAGTAATAGCCACACTAGTTCTATCAGGTACATGGCATACCAAATTGTTTTAAACGTCGTTTTTGGAAAAAAGTAAGAAAATGCTAGGCTTCAGATTATTTCTAGAAACACATTTTCAAATGTAATTTCTAGTATACACTAAAGCATAACAAAGTATATGAGGCAGTAAGACAGCACGATTAAGTATAAATAACCATGCCATACGTAACTTCTTGTTGTTCTCAATGAGAAACAGTTTATTTAAATTACCCATACTTCCCTTAGTGGAAAAGGGGTCTATGACTCCTTTTCCTACAGTATAAATTATGGCCATTAACATTTTTTCACTGGTTCATTCAGCAAAAATTTTTTGAGCCTAATATGTGACAGAAAAATGCTTATTTCACCAAATTCTAATTTATTGCTCTGTGAACTCTATAACTTCATGGAAATAACACAGGCCTACCAAAAAATATAATGCACCAAATACAGTAATGTAGAAAATAATTAGTGGATTATATTGAATCAGATAGAGTCATAACTCAAGGAACCTTCAGAATATCTTTTTCTCATATGTCAGAATTTGGGTTTAAGTAATCATTCTTCAATGTTTCTATCTTTGTAGGTCTTTTCTTTTTCACATTATTCTTCACCACTATTCCCCAGTCACATAGAAGTACACAATTTTCCCAGATTATACCAATTACTTCCATATCTTTATTAATTTGTACATATTGTTTCTTCTTCTCTTTATAACCTCATTCTTCTTGAGTTCTCCTTTCTTTTTCAAGAAATGGGGCAAGTGGTAGAAACAAATTTACTAGGTAATCTATTAATTATGTGACTCCTAGCCAACCTACCTCAGTTACCTGAATGTCATTATCATTGACTGTAATAAGAGAGTAATAAATCCCTACAATGGCAATGGTATTGTGAAATTTGACTTTGATTATTTATACAACGTGCATATCATATAATAAGGTGCAATATGTGTTAACACAATTGATGTTGCTAGAACTGACTGCATTTGCTTGTAATAGTCTTCTTTTGCATTTTTGTCCCTGTTGAATGTATGACTTATGTTTTATTAATCTATTCAGTACAATAAAGTAAATATAACTGAAGTTCATTCCTATGCTCCTTGCTACTAGGAAAATCCTAGAAAATATTGAGCACAGATATTTATTCTATATTTCAGCTTTTTAGTTTTTAGCAGATCACTTAAATCTCATTTTATTTGACTTCTGAGAAACTCTTGACTATTCAGCATGGTCTCAAAACATATTTTCTTTGTACTTTGTGTCCTGCGTGCTAAATTTTCTAAGCATGCGATCCCAGAAGTTCTTCTCTTCCATCGCTAAACACATTCCCTGGATAATTATTTGCATTTGTGCACAGCTGCAAATGCCATATCTATACCAGTGAATCTCAAATGTATATCTCTTAAAGAAAGAAAACACTATCTCTTGAACTCAAATTGTTATGCCCATTTGCCAACCTGCCTACTTAAACATTTCTCCCAGGTATGTAATATTCAACATGATCATATTAATAATAAAGCCATTTTTAAGCATTCTTCTAAGCTTGTTAATCTTCTACTCCCCTAGCTCAGTAAATAGTACCTATGTTATTTAGCCATGTTCTCAAGTCAGAAACCTACGGGTCATTTTTGTTCCCTTACATCTCTGTGATCTCATTAAGCACTGCTTTTTGTTAATTTAACCCCTAATACATGTCTTGAGTGCAAAATTCATAATTCCCTAGCATCACCACCAACTTTACATTAACATTTCTATCCTGAGTCATTGGCATAACTATGACAGCTTCTGAACTTTGTTTCTTGCCACTTCTTTTGCCCTAGCAACTGGAGACATCTCTTTAAACTTCAGGTATGATTTTATCTATATCCCACTTAAAATTCTTCAATAATTTTATTGTATATCATTCAAGTAGATAAAAATTATGGCCCAAACTACCATAATTGATGTAGTCTTCCCTTATGTCTCTGATATTATCTCACAATCACACTTTTTCTTGTATATTGGTTTTCCTTCATTCCCATAGAGGCTCAATATTCTTTCCTGCCCCAGCATCTTTACACAGGATCTCACTTAGCCCAGGATTCATCAAATTAGCTCTTGTTCTTCATCCCAGTCTTAGTGTTAACTCCGTTTTCTCAGAGTAGTCTGTCATAACATTACCTCCCCAAACTAAACATGGAAGAAGAAGGAGGAGGAGGAAGAAGAGGAGGGGNCCTCACTAATATCCCCAGCTAGTAACGGGTAGTGCTCAGCTTGCACACCTCCTGTGACAGGGAGCTCACTACTGGGTACCCTCACTGCCCCACAGGTGAGTGTCCTTCTCTGTGTTTCTGTGTTTTAAATTATCTCAGCTTTTTTTTTTCTTTTTCTTTTTCTTTTTTGAGACAGGGTCTCGCTTGGCTCACTGCAATCTCCGCCTCCTGGATTCACACCATTCTCCTGCCTCAGCTTCCCGAGTAGCCGGGACTACAGGCGCCCGCCACCACGCCTGGCTAACTTTTTGTGTGTTTTTTAGTAGATATGGGGTTTCACTGTGTTAGCCAGGATGGTCTCGATCTCTTGACCTCATGATATGCCTGCCTCGGCCTCCTAAAGTGCTGGGATTAGAGGCAGTGAGCCACCGCACCCAGCCCCTTTAATCATTTTCAATTGTACTATAAGTTCTTTCTTCAAGTATCTTGTTATAAATTAGTAATGTATTTTATCTGGAGGACTTATTTAAGGCCTAGTTTCTCTCTTAGAAGGTAAGTTCTTTGAATCAAAGGCATTTCAACTTGTATGCTGTTGTATTTTTTCACCTAGACCTCTGTAGGTGATGAGGTGCTGATTTTCAATATGGTTCAAATGCTCCTACCATGGCTTATTTCAAGCTACCAACTAGCTATCACTGAGAATGAATTTGGGAAGATATGCACACAAGCGGCTTTAGCACAGTCCTGAAAACAGGATGATTATCACCTGTATCACAGATTGTTAGAAAAAAAGAAACTACCATCAGAGTGAACAGGCACCTACAGAATGGGAGAAAATTTTTGCCAATGTACTCATCTGACAAAGGGCTAATATCCAGTACCTATAAAGAACTCAATCAAATTGAAGATGGCCAAATAGGAACAGCTCCAGTTTCCAACTCCCAGTGCGAGGGACACAGAAGACTGGTGATTTCTGCATTTTCAACTGAGGTACTGGGGTCATCTCACTAGGGAGTGCCGGACAATCGGTGCTGGTCAGCTGCTGCAGCCCGATCAGCGAGAGCTGAAGCAGGGCGATGCATCGCCTCACCTGGGAAGTGCAAGGGGAAGGGAATCCCTTTTCCTAGCCAGGGGAACTGAGACACACAACACCTGGAAAATCGGGTAACTCCCACCCCAGTACTGCACTTTAAGCAAACGGGCATACCAGGAGATTATACCCCACACCTGGCCGGGAGAGTCCCAAGCCCACGAAGCCTCCCTC
>NW_016826752.1:0-732 GCF_001698545.2 Rhinopithecus bieti
AAACCGGATCAGACCGGATCAAACCGGACCAAACCGGATCAGACCGGATCAAACCGGATAAAACCGGATTAACCGGATCAGACCGGATCAAACCGGATCAGACCGGATTAAACTAGAACAAACCGGATCAGACCGGATCAAACCGGACCAAACCGGATCAGACCGTATCAAACCGGATCAAACCGGATAAAAGCGGATTAAACTAGAACAAACCGGATCAGACCGGATCAAACCGGATTAAACCGACCGGATTAAACTAGAACAAACCGGATCAGACCGGATCAAACCGGATAAAAGCGGATTAAACTAGAACAAACCGGATCAGACCGGAGCAAACCGGACCAAACCGGATCAAACCGGATTAAACCAGAACAAACCGGAACCGGACCAAACCGGATCAGACCGGATCAAACCGGACCAAACCGGATCAGACCGGATTAAACTAGAACAAACTGGACCAAACCGGATCAGACCGGATCAAACCGGACCAAACCGGACCAGACGGGATCAAACCGGATGAAACCGGATTAAACTAGAACAAACCGGACCAAACCGGATCAGACGGGATCAAACCGGACCAGACCGGATCAAACCGGATAAAAGCGGATTAAACTAGAACAAACCGGACCAAACCGGATCAGACCGGATCAGACCGGATCAAACCGGATTAAACTAGAACAAACCGGACCAAACCGGATCAGACCGGATCAAACCGGACCAAACCGGACCAGA
>NW_016826752.1:3003-31351 GCF_001698545.2 Rhinopithecus bieti
ACCGGATCAGACCGGATCAGACCGGATCAAACTGGACCAAACCGGATCAAACCGGATCAAACCGGATCAAACCGGACCAAACCGGATCAGACCGGATCAAACTGGAGCAAACCGGATCAGACCGGATTAGACCGGATCAAACTGGACCAAACCGGATCAAACCGGACCAAACCGGAACAAACCGGATCAGACCGGATCAGACCGGATCAGACCGGACCAAACTGGACCAGACCGGATCAGACCGGAGCAGACCGGATCAGACCGGATCAAACTGGACCAAACCGGATCAAACCGGATCAAACCGGACCAAACCGGATCAGACCGGATCAGACCGGATCAAACTGGACCAAACCGGATCAAACCGGACCAAACCGGACCAGACCGGACCAAACCAGCACAGACCGGACCAAACCGGAACAAACCGGATCAAACCAGACCAGACCGGATCAAACTGGATCAAAGCAGATCAAACCGGAACAAACTGTACCAGACCGGATCAAACCGGTTCAAACCAGACCAGACCGGATCAGACCGGATCAAACCAGATCAAACCGGACCAAACCGGATCAAACCAGATCAAACCGGACCCAAACGGAACAAACCGGATCAAACCAGAGCAAAGCGGACCAAACCGGAATAAACCGGACCAGACCGGATCAAACCGGATCGGCCAGACCGGATCAAACCAGACTAGACCAGATCAAACCAGACCAGACCTAACCCTAACCCTAACCCTAACCAGACTAGACCAGATCAAACCAGACCGGATCAAACCAGACCAGACCGGATCAAACCAGACCAGACCGGATCAAACCAGACCAGACCAGACCAGACCAGATCAAAAAAGACCAGATCGGATCAAACCACATCAAACCAGACCAGACCGGATCAATCCAGACAACACCAGACCAGACCAGATCAAACCAGACCTGACCGGATCAAACCAGACCAGATCGATCATTTCAGGGACTGCCTTGGACCTTGGAATTACGGATTGAAAACAAAAATTTTAAATTTATTTATTCTTTCTTTATTTTGTCTTTTCTATAGTGAAGGTGTACAGCGGGATGTTTTCACACACGTAGTGAAATGATGACTGCAGTGGAATTATGTGATTTGAATGGGGCTGGAATGGCTGGCTTTGAGGCGGCTAGAGAGGAATCTGGCCACAGGATGGCACCATTGGCCCAGGAATGGGGTGACCAGGCTCTGCTGGGGGATGGGGCTCAGGCTTCGTTACTGTGAGCTGGGTTAGTTCCTGTCACTGTGGCACCTGTCGCACTTAATCTAATCTCTTTAATCCCCTCTTTCCCAAACTCCCTCCCAAAGGCACCTGAGGGGGCGGTGACTTCTCTCATGGGGACGGTTGTATCTTCCCCAACTGCAGCCAGCCTTACTATCCCATCCCTCACTCTGAGATGGCCTGGAGGGGCATGTTCAGAGGCTTTGCTGAAGCAGGGGGTGGCAGCTCAGATCTGGAGCATTGGGGTACAGTGGGGGCCAGGTAGGAGCACACCAAGGAGGTATTTTCCTGTGCCCTACCCTCCCTCGTTCCTATGGGCAAATTGCTGAGTCCTTTCTCCCCAAGTCAGAATGTAAGTGTCTTCAAGCCAAAAATAGCTGCAGCCTGGTGGGGGAGGGGGATACTACAGACACCAAACAGAGGTGTCGAAGAGAGCCCAACACAGGCACCTTGGAGAGACCACGGACTCTGCTATCCAAAGCCCTGGCGTGAGTGTGCTCTGTCCCTGGCGTGCCCTGTGGCCGTGGTCATGTGACTGCAGCTCTGGGGCTCAGTTTGCTCCTCTGGGAGATGGGGAGAATGATTTCCCCTCCCTGGGGGAGACTGTGAGCTGAGGGGATGTTTGCAAAGCACAGAGCACGGGCCGGGCGCCCTCGCTGTTCAAGACGAAGCTGCACATTTGTGGCAACAGCAGCGCAGGGTCTGGGTCCAGGCTCGAGGCTCAGATCACAGGTTCACACCAGGGCTTCAAGGAGGCTGCCTCTCCTCCAAATTCAGAGCTGTCTTTCCGCCCTCTTGAAAAACTTACACCAGGTCAAAGCGTCTCCCTTCCTATAGCCCCTCCAGGGTGTAGAGTGTCTCATGTGGCTTCTCTCTGTCCTTCCCCTTCCTTGTGAGGTGCAAGCAGCTGCCCTGTCTGTGATGGCGATGGGGAGTCTGCTGTCAGGGAGAGTTGGGGGATGGTCCAGGGAGTGTCCAGAGAGTGATGTGAAGGTGGGTGGTGGTGGGCATGTGGGGGGGTGAGGTGGGAGAGCAGCTGGGGTGGGGTGGGGGCACTCAGGGAGCAGAGGGGCTTATTCAGCACAGGGCATGGGGCCTGATTATCACTGTGTGGCCAGCAAGCTGGGCCATCCATGGGGCTGGGCCAAGCTCCTGGCTCCATGCTGGGTGCCTGATTTTCAGTGATTCGGGGGAGGTTGAAGGTCCCCCCACCGATTCTTCTTGGAAACTGGAGTTCCCTCTGTGTTTCCCCAGTGCAGACTGCTGTCCTGAGGCGGCTTTTGAATGCAAAGTCCCAGCACCCTGATTTAAGGAGTCTTCAGGGGACTGTGCCCAGACCTGGGTGTGACATGTGGCTCTAAACTCAGGCCCTGAGTGACCTCAGGAAGTCTCTGCCCCTCTCTGAGCTCTGTTCCACTGATGGCACCGCTGCCTGTGTCAGGCACTCAGAAGGCGTTTTGTCCATGTGGACTGAGCTGACACTCCAGCACCCGCTGTGGGAACTCCGCCAGCCAGTGTTCGCTGAGTGGCACTTAGCCTCTCCTCAGATTGAGGCAGCTTTGCTCCCCAGGGGCTTGGTAAAGATATGTAGTGAGTGAATGAGGGAAAGCATGAACCTGCTCTCCTTGCTTCTCACAGCCCTTCTGTGGTAGTAATAGTAAATAATTTATAAGTGGTGATTTATAGTATAGTATCTACACAGTAGATACTATTTAGTATATATTTATATATAATACTTGTATATTACAGAATAAACAGGCAGCAGAATCACTTGAACCTGGGAGTCGGAGGTTGCAGTGAGCTGAGATTGCACCACTGCACTCCAGCCTGGGCGTCAGAGTGAGACTCCATCTCAAAAAAAAAAAAAGAAATATAAATATAAATATGACATATGTATGTTATTTTATAATAGCATACTTGTGGTGTATTATATTTCCTAACTAGTAATTAGTAAATATAAATTTATAAACAACCAAGATGTATTAGTGCTCATGATGAGCCAAGCATTGTTCCAAGAAAAGGCTAACTTCCTTTATTCCTCACACCTCTTGCGGGAGGTAAGGCTGTTACTCAAATGCCTGCGGTCTAGGTCCTGCCACTCACTGCACAGAAAGTCAATCACTGAGACAATGAGTACTGTTGGGGAAGAAGGCTTTAATTGGGTGCTGTAGCCAAGGAGATGGGAGATGGGAGATTAGTCTCAAATCTGTCACGACCAGCTAAAGTCGAGGGTTTCAATAGCAGGGAAGAAATGTACCTACATGCAGGAGAATAAGAATTAGGGAGGGATAAGGAAGAGAAACTGGTCAACAGGAAGCAGGTGGTCAGTGAGGCCATCATGATGGGTGAGGGGTCTGGCATCTCATTGTCCTGATGCAGTGATCCGTGACTTTCAGCTCCTTGATACTATCTGGGGGCCCTGATGAGTGCGGCCTAACATTCTCAAGTTTTAAGACTGGGAGGGTCAATTCTATGTCTATTCAAAAGAAACAAAAGCATCAGTTCTAACAGACAATTGGGCTGGTTTCAGGACTACTCCAGGTTCACAGTGGGGGAAAGCAAGGCTGGGAGGACAGAGGAACCTGCAGCAGCAGGTCGGGCCTGGCACTGGGACCCAGGCCTGTCCACCCAACATGGCCCTTAGGTGTTCCTTCCTCCATAGGGAAACCCCTTTGTTGCCCCAGGTGTTCTTTGGGGCACCTCTGGTTCACGGATTGGGGTCTTGCCCCTGCTGGCTTTATTTGTGGACCTGCTGCACTCTGGCCAAGTCCCAGCTATAGAACAGGCTGGAACAGACCCCCTTCCCAGTCTTGCAGCCTCCACTCCTGCCTGGAGGCCTGTCTGCCTGCCGTCTTCCTCCTCCCACGGCTGGTGCAGTGGCTGCTTGGGCAGGTGGCCACAATTCGAGAAGGATTTTCCCTTCTTCTTGGTATCAGATTTTCCCTTGCAGTCTCCTGACCTCGTTCCTGGCAGAATTCCTTCGCCTGAGGACTGCAAGTGCCTTTCAGCCACTCTCCTGTGAGTGGTGCAAAGTGAGAATTCTGTCCCATGCCTGGGGCTTTTTCCAGGAGTTAGGAGTATTGGGGAGTGCGTGTGGTGAGCACCGCAATGTGCATCCCATTCTCAGGGGCCTTTGGGTCCGTCACAGCCCTCCAATCCCCCCCAACTCCCCTGGAATGGGCCTTCCCTCACAGAGCCCATGGTCAGCTGAGCCCCCTCCAGTTGCCACAGAGTTTCCTTTGTCCACGCCCAGCCTGGGAGCAGCAGGCGTGGGTGGGGCCTTTCCAGGAGGGGGAAGAACCAGCCCTGCCCTGGGCTGCCCTGGGCTGGGCTGGGCTGGACTGGGAGAGGCCGGGCCACGTCCACTTGGGATGCTGTGTCCTTCCTGGTCCTGCTGCCTCTCCAACAGCAGTCAGAGTCACCCAGGGATGGGGGTGAACTCAATGGGATACAAGTGACCATGGGTTGTGGGTACAAAAACATTTTATATTTCATAGTTTCCCAGTCATTTATGTATTTTAATAGTATCAGGAAAAAGCCCACCAGCAATTAGTGGATTGAAGATTTGATTTCAAACATATTGTTGCTCAGGGTGAGACTAATGGAAAACAGAGGGCCTATTTCAAGTTGGATTAAAGGGACGATTGAGTCAACATTGTGCAGGGGGAGAGGACAGCAAAAAGCATGAAAGTGTCAGAGAAGCTGCTGAAGTGTGAGGGATGTGGACAAGGCCTCTGAAGCCCAGAGTCAGACACCCAGGGCCAGCGAGGCTCTGCCTGGGGCTGAGGGGCCTCGGGCAGGTCGCTGCACCTCTGTGAGCCTCAGTTTCCTCATCTGTGATAGGGGATGAGCAGTAACAGCTCACAGGGTTGTGGCGAGGGTTGGTGAGATGAGGAGGGTGGTGTGCTGGCAGGAGCGTGGCACAGGGTCGGCCCAGCCAGGGCAGAGGAGGTTGGTGTTATCATTATGATTATTATCGGCATTGGCACCGCCGTTATCCTCAGGAGCTTTACTCTGGGTGAGGTGACTGATGGCTTTTAGAAGGGAGGGGGCCAAGAGCTTCCCACCCCAATCTGCAGCAGAGCTCTATGAGGGCCGTCCCCACCCGGGGCCTCCTCCTCAAACTTCATAGCCCTGGGCCAGGCAGGCTTTGGTGTGTCACCTAGTGGTGACAGATTCTTGGAGCCACCATGTCCTTGATGGTAGGCTGACACCACAAGGCTGACTTCATGGGGGTGACTGTGAGAACCAAGGAGAGGCAGGTCAAGTCCCTGGAATGTAGTAGGACTTTATCCTCTGAGATTTTGTCCTTCACACGGGAAAGATCTGTTGGTCTGGTGGGGACAGGTTTGGCATGATCTCTGGGGGTCTGACCCTGCTCTGATTGTCAGATATGTAGTCTGACAATTAATCCAAAATTTCATCCTACCCATGCTAATCGTCATTATTTATGAGGTTGTTAGATACCCTGAAGCTGTCCAACATGTCCACTCACAACATGGGAGCTAAGTAGCACTGAAATGTAAATTTAAATCGACAAATATTAGGCTGGGCGTGGTGGCTCACGCCTGTAATCCCAGCACTTTGGGAGGCTGAGGCAGGCGGATCACGAGGTCAGGAGATCGAGACCATCCTGGCTAACACGGTGAAACCCCGTCTCTACTAAAAAAATACCAAAAAAATTAGCCGGGCGAGATGGCGGGCGCCTGTAATCCCAGCTACTTGGGAGGTTGAGGCAGGAGAATGGTGGGAACCTGGGAGGCGGAGCTTGCAGTGAGCTGAGATCTGGCCACTGCACTCTAACCTGGGCGACAGAGAGAGACNTGGGCGTGGTGGCTCACGCCTGTAATCCCAGCACTTTGGGAGGCTGAGGCAGGCGGATCAGGAGGTCAGGAGATTGAGACCATCCTGACTAACACGGTGAAACCCTGTCTCTACTAAAAACACAACAAATTAGCCAGGCGAGGTGGCGGGCGCCTGTAGTCCCAGCTACTCGGGAGGTTGAGGCAGGAGAATGGTGGGAACCTGGGAGGCGGAGCTTGCACTGAGCTGAGATTGTGCCACTGCACTCCAGCCTGGGTGACGGAGCTAGACTCTGTCTCAAAAAAAAAAAAAAAAAAAATCAACAAATGTTAATAGAACATTTTGTAAGTCACATTCATCTACACACCCATCCATATCCATCTATCATCCATTATCCATCCATCAATTCATCCATCCATCATCCATTATCTATCCGTCTATACATCATTCATCATCCACCTGTCTATCCACCATCCATCATCCATCCATCATCCATCATCCACTATCAGTTCATCCATCCATCTATTCATCATCCATCCATCCATTTATTCGTCATCTATCCATTTATCCATTATCCATCATCCATCCATTCATCCATCCATCCAACCATCCATCCATCCATCCATCCATCCATCCATCCATCCATTTATCCATCATCCATCTATCCATCCATCCATCCATCCATCCATCCATCCATCCATCCATGCATCCATGCATCCACTAAATGGCAACTGAGCATCTACTATGTGCCAGTATGGTGGAGCTGGACCAGACACCCAAAGTTTTTGCCAGCATGGTGCTTTAGTTGAGCAGAGAAACTGGTGTTAAGCACATGTCACCATGAGGTGTAAGGATGGCTATGGAGCGGAGCACAGGCTGCTGTGGGTGCCCCTGGCAAAAATCAGGGAAACCTGCCTGGAGGAAGGGGCATCTGAGCTGGAACCTGCAAGACCAGGAGGAGTTCATGGATGAAGGGAACTCTTCCTGGTCTTGCCAGTACTGGCTCAGATGTCCCAAGTGAAGGGGGCGTCAGGGGGCTAAGTGGAGGCTTAGCCTTACCTGGGAGGTGCCGATGGGTGGTGAGATGGGCCTGAAGCTAATTAATACGTCTGCTTGGATTAGGGTAGCGTGAGTGTGGAGTGGGGAGTTGACATCCTAAGTGTGACAGTTGTATGTAAGGTATAAGTGGGGAGGCATATGAGCAGATTTGGGTCTGAAAGCTCCTCTGATCACCATGTGGGTGCGGACAGGACTGAGACGGGAAGGAGCCAGTCAGGAGGTGGAGGCTGTAATGCAGGCTAGAGGCCATGGGGCTCTGAGTAAGATAGTGGCTGCAGGCTTGGGATAAATGGGCAGTTTGAAAATATTTGGGGGTTTCAGTCTTAGCCTCAGCGATGAGTGATGGGAAAGTGGAGAGGGCTCCCAGGTTTTTGACTTGGGTGCCTGGGGAACCCTCACTAAATTCCTCATATAGAGAAGTAGGTTTGGGGTTGGGTGAGATTCTAGATGTGGCTGTATTAGTGGATACCCCATGGGTGTCCAGGGGGCAGGGGAAGCAGGTCCTGAGCTGCAGGTGAACGTTTGGGGGTCATTGGCAAATATGTAGATGACTGAAGCTGCAGGTAGTGATGAGCCCCGAGGGGGAGGAGTTGAGAGGAAGATCAGGGAAGAGGGCCTGGAACAGAGCCCCAGGACCCCTACACTTCAGGGACAGCAAGAAGGACCAGCAAGGGAGCCTGAGGAGTGGCCGGGGGATAAGAGGAAAATAGAGAGGGTCCCAAGGACCAAGAACAGGGAGGAGGAGGAGGAGGAGGAGGAGTAGGCACAGGCTGAGTGTTGCCCAGGGGCTAAGCATGGGCCAAGGGTGCCCACTGCCTGGTCCTTCCAGGAGATGAGTGCGGCCTTACAGGAGCAGTGTCTTGGGGACAGCATGGGGACTGAGGTGGGCAGAGTGTGTGTGTAGACCAGGCAAGAAAGATGGCTGGTTCAGGAAGTTGGGCAGTGAAGGGAAAGTGAGAAAGTGAGAGGGTAATAGCTCGGGGGAGATGTCAGGTTCAGGTTTGTTGTGGGATGATAGACTTGAATATGATTCAGTGCTGAAGAGATGGGGCATGGAGACAGGGATGAGTATAGACAGGTAGAGAGATTAAATATGTCCCCACCACCCCAGACAGATCCAGGCAGTGGGTAGGCGGGGCTGGTCAGAGCAGGCTGGATCCCCAGACAGCAGGAAGGGACAGTCTCCATCTTCAGGAGGAGGAAGGGGAGGGCCTTGTGAGTGCCAGGAGTTTGGATATTTGTCATCAGGAAATCTAGCAAGTTCTTATTTTGAGGCTTGGATTTTCTCTGGATACCAGGAAGCCATGTCACCAGCTGAGAAAGACAGGAGATGGGGGAGGGAAACCTAGGGAGGAGGAGAGAGGCTGAATTGTCCCCTTGGGGACCTGCCACATGGGAGGCAGAGCACGTGTCCTGGTGATGATGCCTCAGGGGCTGACGGTGGCCCAGGAGTGACTCCAGGAATCCCTTGGGCCATTGTGGGGGATGTGCAGTGTGCACTTTTGTGTTGGATCATGGGCTGAGCTCCAGTTGGACTGACTGTGAGCCACTGCCCAGCCAGGCCCCCACCTGATGCTTGAGCCTGAGCTATTGAACTCTATGGGTATCCCTGTAGGTGCAGGTGGAGGGGTGCCAGGAAACCTGCCATGAGAAGACTGCCCTAAAGTGCTGGGCCTGGGAGGTGCACCAGCTTCCTGGCTGGCCCCCTCACTCCTGTTTCCCCCGAAACTCTTCCTGCTGACTGCTGCCAGAGAGTGCTCTCAAATATGTGAATTTTATCCTGTCATGCCCCAGCTCAAGAACTGTCTGTGGCTTTTAATTTTCTGTTGGATCAAGTTTAATCTCCTTGGCCTGGAACTCAAGGCTTCCCAGCCTGACCCTGCTTCCTTTCAGGCTGTGTCCTCGCCCTGCTCTCTCCATCCCCTCGCTATTACCTACATGCTGCGCCTGAGTCCAACCATGCTGAGCTGCCTGCCCTTCCTCAGATCAGCCAGGTTCTTCTGCACCTCCGTTCCTTTGTACCTGCTGTGCCTGGAATGCCCTTCCTGCTCTGTTGAGGCTAGAGATGAACTTAGCCACTCTCTCTTGCAGCCCTTCCTGACTTCCTCTTCAGGTTGGTGCCCTCCCTGTGTTTCCCCCAGGACTCCAGCAGAAGGGAGAGTGGGTGATGGATGGAAGGACCACCAAGTTCCTTAGACCTCTGTTCAGGCCTGAACCCCAGTCATCCCTCTGCCTGTTGCTGTGCTCACTAGGCTGAAAGGGCCTTTGGATGCCAGCGACAGTGTCTTGTTGATCCTGGTGTCCCCCTCCGGGGATGAATGGTTCTAGGTTAGTGCTGAAGAAATCAACAAGAGGATGGATGGACGGATAAATAGAGGAATGGATGGATGGATGGATATGTGGATGGAGGGATGGATGGATAGGTGGATGGAAGGATGGATGGATGGATGGAGGGATGGATGGATTGATAAAGGGATGGATGGATAGAGGGATGGATGGATGGATATGTGGATGGATGAATGGATGGATGGAAGGATGGATGGATAGATGGATAGATGGATGGATGGATGGATGCATGAAGGGATGAATGGAGGGATGGAAGGATGGATGGCTAGATGGAGGGATGGATGGAAGCATGGATGGATAGATGGATGGATGGAAGGACAAAGGGATGGATGGAGGGATGGCTGGATGCACAAAACAGCCAGGAGTCAGGAGCCAGGAAATCCCCAGGTGAGGAAGGGATCACAGCAGAGAGCTCAGAGCCCAGCACAGCCTCAGATCCTGCCTCAGCTTACATTCGTTGATGGCCCACTATATGCCCTCACACAGGTCTCATTTTAACCCTTACACCACCCCACAGATGGGGTCATCCCTCCCATTGTACAGATAAGAAACTGAGGCTGAGAGATGCCCAAGGCCATGCATCTAGGAAGTGCAACACCGTGGTTTGAGCCTCAGTTTCACCACTTTCAGTCCAGAGTCCTTCCTGCAACTTACACCCATGGCCCTGAGCTCCGTACTCGGTGCCGGATGGAGTCTGTAACTGTTGGTTATTTCATGTCTTTGTTGATTGAGACACAAGGAAAGTCACATGCTTTGGAGTTGGATAGGCCTGGGTGGGAATCCTGGCTTTGCCACTGAACAGCTAGAGACTTGGGCATGCCATGTCACCTCAGGCAGTCAGTTCTCTCATCTGAAAAATGGGGACATTAATAGAAGTTCCTAGGGCTGTTGTGAGGATTACATAAGACAGAGGGTGTGGAGTGCCCATTATAGGGTATGGTGGGGAGTGGGGGCTCAAAACCCAACCTCCCTCCCTCTCTCCCTTCTCTCCTCCTTCTCTTCCAGGACACCCCTCCCTCAGGCCCTCAAGGCCCTAGTTTCTTTCCCGGAGCACCCCTGGGACCCTGCAGGCTCTGGGGTCTGAGATGCCCCCTCGGCTGTGCCGAGAGCTGCCTGTGTCACCACATCTGTACAGTTACTATAGCAGCTGCCTTGGCTCAGGGCAGGGAAGTGGAAAACAGACCAGAGCATGATGAGGTTGCACGTTCTCATCTGCCCCCTGAGCCCCTGGCCGCACAAGGCATCTCTCCACAATGAGGCCGTGGGCTGCTCTCTGGGCCTTGAGCTGAAGGCCTGTCCCGCCTTGGCCCAGGGTCAGTGAGGGGCTTCCCTCCTTTCACGTCTGGCCAGAGACAGCCAGGTAAGTGACTTGGAGAGATGTCTGGCTGGCCAGGCCCCGGGGCCATAGGTAGCGGATTGATAGGTGCTCTTGATTGATAGGTGCCCTCCACCTGGTCCCAAGAGACTCCCCTTCTCCTCCCACGCCCAGGCCTCTGCACCCAGGGCTGTGGAGGAGTTAACCTGCCAGTCACCCTGTTCCTTTCCTCCAGGCTGGGAAGCGCAGCCCAGGACTTGCCTCCACTCTCCGGGCAGGCTTGCTGGGCTGGGTGGGTGAGTGGGGCTGAGTGTGTTATGGTGGAGGACGCTGCTGGGTGGTGGAGGAGGGTGTGCTTGTACTCAAGGGACAGGCCCCTGGGATCCCTGGCTGCCTCTTTCCCGTCTGGCCAAGTGAGTCCCTGGTGGCTGGGAACCAGCTGTCTCTGGGCCCACTTGTGGCCTGGAAGGTCTGTTTGTGGCTCAGGCCTCAGGAGGTCCCTTCCTCAAGCCTCCCATAGTGAGTCATACTGCTGCTGGCTCAGTCCCACTTGGTTTCCTGAAGGTGTCACTCAATGCCTGGATCTGGCAGTGAACCCATCTCTCTGAGAAGGGCCCCTGTCCCAAATAGCTCCCACCAGGCTGCCAGAAACTCCAGCTTGGGGCTGGTTGTGGCTTCCTTTTAAGTAACACTGCATTGGAGAGAGTAGGAGCTCTGGGCTAATCCCTGGTTATTTAGCAATGAACACGATAGCTGAGGTCCCTGAGGTGCAACAGACATTAAACAGGTGGAGGGTGGGAACAGAGGCCCTTTGGGTCCAGGGAGAGCCAGTGTACAGACCTGTCAGGCCCCTGGGGCACAGGCTGGAAAGTCTGGAACTATCCAAGCTGAGAGCTGGATCTGCACAGCCTGTGGAAGCCTCAGCCCCACCTTTCCCGGTCAGAGCCTCCCCTGCCAGCTCACAGGGGCTCAGGCCAGGCTAGCTGGGGACTGTTTCAGGGGAGGTCCCTGAGTCACCGAGATGGGAGTCCCCACAGCCAAATTTGCCTGGCTCTGGGCTGTGGTTTCTGCTCTGTGGCAGGTGGCCCTGGGACCCCAGCCTGCCTACTGGAGAGCTGCTGAGGTTAGGGTGAGGGTGGGGGTGGGGGAGGAGGCTGTCTTAATATACCTGGGGAACTCAGTGCAGATCCAGCCTCCTCCAGAATTCCAGTCCCTCCCTGCCTATTCTCCCATTTCTCTCCTGTCTGGAATAAAATCCCTTTATAGAGAAACCTGAGCTGACCCTGGCAGGACAGCGGTTGCTTGGAGCCCACTGAGAATACAACCAATTAAATGGGGAAATACGGGAGAAGACCTCCACAGCGGGGCAGGGTGAGTCCATCAGAAGAATAAACAGACTCGAAACGACAGGGAGCTTCTCGCTTCCGAAGCTGCTTATCCTGAGTGAAAAACACTAGAAAAATTCCACTTGGCAAAGGCTACGTCCCTACTATCCTCATAATGAATACTAAAGGAAAAAACCCTGAAGTGTGTTCAGCTGAGACCACATCTACCTAGAGTTTTTTCTAACAAGTTTTGTTACCTGGGGCTTCAAGACCCATTTAACCCACTCGACATGTGGAGTTGGATGCAGGAGTCTCTGGAATGACCTAACCGTCACAGGTGACACCCCTATTGAGAAGATCCCAGTGGCAGCAGCGATGCGGCCCATACTCACTGCCCTGGGTTTGGGGCCCGGAGAGGGTGGAGGAGAGAAGTCAAGAGGTATCCTAGCCCTCTTTCTCCAGGATGGGAGAGGGTTTTGGGGAGGGTGTCTGGGAGAATCCAAAAAGCAGTTTTGTAGAGTAGTGTCAAGGACCAAGGCCTTCCCAGAGGGCCCATCTCTGCTGGCAGGTGGACCAGGCTCAGGTGGAGGTAAGGACTTCTTTGATGTTTCCTTGAACCCCGTGGGCTCTAAGTCCTTGCTGGGAGAGACCAGGTTGAGCCAGGTGAGGAAGAGAGGGGAGAATGGAATCAAGAGCTTCCGGGAAACCCACACTTTAATGCTGAAGTTCCTGGAGATGAACAGCCAAACCTTCTAAAGGTGCTGGATCTTCCAACCTTCACTTCTGTCAGAGTTGGGGCATTTTCAGATATGTTAGTACCATTCATAGCATCTGAGCTGCATAGAATCTTGGAACTAGAAGATCTTTCTTATACTCAAAGATGCTTTTTTGTACAATCTTTGAATTGCCGGGTCTAAGCATCTTGTCTTTATACAGAATCCTTGAATTACAGGATCACAGATGCCTTCATGGACTCACAGGCCCACAGAATCTTAGAATTTAGGAATCTCTACAAAAGCCTTTGAACATGGAATCATTCAGAGAAACTTAGAGTTGAAATAGAAATCTTGGAATCACAAAATAACCTTAGTACAACTCCCTCCTGTAATCTGGGAAGCCCTCTCTTCACTGTTTTGTAATAACTTAAACACTTCTAGGGACGGGGTGCTCATTACCTGTCAGGGCAACTTGTCTCACTTTTAAGCAGACATAGCTGTGAATGCTGAGCCTAAATCTGTCCGCATGTGAATTTCCACCCTCTCTTGCTGGCCTCACCCCTTGCCATCCCCATTTACCTCAAAGAGCCAAGTGTATAATAAGTAACGTAAATACCAAGGCAGAGATTAAGCTCTTTCTCTAGCCAAAACAATGACTTTTGAGGGCTAAGTGGCTATGGAAGGTGTGTGCTGTCATACCCTCTGACAATGACATTTACTCCCCCTTTTTGGTGCCCTGCCTAGAGCAAGCCATCTGTAGCCCACCCAGCCTGCATGGTATCCCTCCAGCCCCTACAGATGCAGAAAGTTGAGCAAGCTATAAACCACTGGAAAAATCATCGGAAAAAGCAAGATCTGCTTCCAGCAAAATCCCAGCCAACAACAAGATGGAATGATTTGATGATGAAACTGAGCACCACTGGGACTGCATGAGCTGGATTTTATTAGTTTGTTTTGAATGTCCTCTGGTGGTGGGTGGGGGTGAGGTGGGTAGGCTCAGTCTTCGGTAAGCCTTGGCCCTGGCACCAGCCCAAGGCTGAGCTGGAAGTGTGTGCCCTGGGGCCAGACTGCCTGGTTGGAATCTCAGCTAGATCTCGTACTAGCCATGTGACCTTGGGCAAGTTCCTAATTTCTCTGTGCCCGTTTCTTCTGATAAAGCAATATAATGGGCATATGTCTGGTATGATGTAGTCTTGTTCACTCAGGCAGACTTGCTTCATTCCATCCAGTAGTTCACACTGTCATTTGTTCAGTGCATTTGTTCATTCTTGCTCTTACCCATTCACACCATTTGTTAATACATTCACTCAGGCATCAGTTCATTTGTTCCTGCATTTGTCAATGCATTAATTCACACACACATCCGGGCATGATCAACCCCACTGTTCAGCCTTTTTCCAGCTTGTGGGCAGACAGACCAGGCCCCAGAAGGTGCTCTGAACATGGCTGGTAGAAAACACGTGATCGCTCCCATGTCACTTAAAGGTGCTGAAATTGTAGGATCTAGGACATTATAGCATTTGGGTCTCATGGTCCAGGAGCCCCAGATCTCTGCCCCACCACCTCCTCCTCCAAGGTCTCTCAGGGACTGGACACTAATGAGTGGACCCCAGAGGTGACCAGAGCTGCCCATCAGAGGGAAGCCTGCCACCACTCAGTTGTGTCCATGTGACCTGGGCCATATCACCTTCCCTCACTCTGCCTAGGGTGTCCTTTCACCCTGGGCTTGGGGTAGGACTTATCTGAGCATCCAGGTGGCTCTGGGTAGGAGAAGGGTCTGCCTCTGCTGTGTTTGTAGAGAGGAGAGGCCCTGGTTTTATAGAGGGATATTATGGTGTAAGAGCACAAAATAGCAGAGACTCTTTATTCCAGAAAATTGAGTCATCCTTTTTCCTTGAGCGTCTCACTTCTGACCAAGAAAGGCTGGTGGTAGAGACTGGGCCCAGTTCAGGGCTAGCTCTGCTGACCCAAGAGGCAAAGAGACAAATCTTGTCCAAAATCCATTCTGTGTGTTACAGTGATCTGAGGGCATCCTGCAGCCAAGTGCCCACTGGTCGGCTGCACTAATTAATCGATTTTATTGCCTATATTTGAGGCCTCTGGAGCCTTGGAATGTAAATACATGCAAATGAGCAGAGGAGTGGGTTGAATCCAAAGCCTGGGGAGTGTCTGCCTGGATTGGGCTACTTTCTCTGCTCAGCTTTCCTGCTGTAATCTTCCTGTGTTCTCAGGGAGCAGGAGAGTGGGGGGCAAGGAGAAAGGGCCTTAGAGCCGGAGACACCTGGGTTCAAAGTTCAGCCCATCCCTTCCTGCTGTGTGTGATCCTGGGCGAGTACCTGCACATCTCACTCTACCTGTCTCCATCCCTGCAGTGGGGGTAATGATCCTCCTGCCCTGCAGGGCTCTCGTGGGCCTGAGGAAGCAGCACTCAGGAAACACGCCTTACACCCTTGCTGTAAGAAGCAGTGCAGCTTAGAGCTCCTAAATTACGCATTTCTGAGGTGGCGGGGAAGAGAGTGCGGTCATCTGGGCTTTGCGGCCCTGGCAGACCAAGTGCTCCTTGAAAGGAGGCGCTGTGATTTCCCTTAATGAATGATGGCAACTGCTTCTTAATCCAGCCCTTGCCTCCTTTCCTGTCCAGTACGGTATGTTTTATGTGTGACCTTTGCTGAAACACAACCATCTCTCTTCACATGTTGGGGGAATTACAAGAAAGGTTGGAATTTAAACATCCTGAAAAATTTATTCTATGTGGTGGGTGGAATAACCCTCACAAAAAACATATAAATTATGTTAGGAGAAGTAGAGCTGAGGTGGGCTCCAGGCCTGGCTAGGGCCTCTGATGAGTGGGGCTGGGGACTGGAGGCTGCTCTGATCAAGGGTTCATGCAGAAGCTTCTTTGATTCTTGGTTCTGTCTGCCTTGGATGCAACTTATAGCATTTGATGGGCTTTGTCAGGACTGGTGGGCACTGAGGTTTACTGTGCGCCAGGGCTGCCCCCATCAACCCATGTGCTGTCCCCCGACACGGACATGGCCACTCCCACTGTCCTGGAGGGGAGTCTGAGTTCCTGAGGCTGACTGACTTGTCCCAGGCCACTCAGCTCGTTAAGTGGCAGGAGGGGAATTTGAACCCAGGTCTGGTTGACCCCAAAGTCCCTGCTCTTCCCCTGGCCCCATGCAGGAGGGACAAGGGGGTTTGTACATCAGGGGGAGTTGAGACTGCAGACATTGGTGGTAGGACTTGCCACTGATCCAAGCCGGGGCTAAGTCCAGTTAGTCCTGCTGAATGTTGGGTCTTGTGAAGCACAGGGCTGCGCACTTGGAGGTGGGTACCATGAGGCTGGTCCTGGGCCCCGGGAATGCACATCTTACTGGAGGAGCCGACACTCCAAGCAGGCAGTGGGGAGAGAGGTATGAAGGCTTTCTGGGGAAGCCCAAGTCACCCCTGAAGAGGCAGGCTGTGGAGACGACACTGGACTCATAGACGGTCTAGGAAGGACACCTGGGCAGGGGGCTGGGAGGAGCAGAGGCAGGGGTGGGAGTCGACTGGCAGATACATTCATTGAGCAAACCTCCATTGATACCACCAGGAAACTTGCTGTTCTCTCCACTGCATCCTGTTCTCCTTCTCCTTTGTCCTCTTCCTCCTTGATTCCTCCTCCTTTCCTCCTCCTCTTCCTCTTCCTTCCTCTTCCTCCTTCTTTTCTCCTCTTCCTTCTCTTTCTCTTTCCCCTCTTCTCTTCCTATTTTTCTTCCTCCTCTCTTCTCCCTCCTCCCCTCCTCTCCTTGTTTCCTCTTTCTCCTCTCCCTCCTCTTCCATCTCTTCTCCTCCTCCTCCTCCTCTTCTTCTTCTTTCCTCTTCTTCTTCTTCTTCTTCTTCTTCTTCTTCTTCTTCTTCTTCTTCTGTTTTTTTTTTTTATTGAGACAGAGTCTGGCTCTGTTGCCCAGGCTGGAGTGCAGTTCTGTACTCTCGGCTCACTGCAAGCTCTGCCTCCCGGGTTCACACCATTCTCCTGCCCCAACCTCCCAAGTAGCTGGGGCTGCAGGCGCCCGCCACCGTGCCTGGCTAATTTTTTTGTATTTTTAGTAGAGACAGGGTTTCACCATGTTAACCAGGATGGTCTCCATCTCCTGACCTCGTGATCCGCCCGCCTCAGCCTCCCAAAGTGCTGGGATTACAGGCGTGAGCCACTGCGCCTGGCCCCCTCTTCTCCTCTTCTTCCTCTTCCTTCTCCTCCCTTGAACATCCTCCTCCCCTTCTCCTCCTCCAGGTAGAATTAACCCCTGCTCTCTTCCAGGCCCCAGTGTAGGCAGCACCTCCTTGGGGAGCTCCCTGACCCCCCAGGTTGGGCTAGGGACCCCTGTAGCTCCCACACCCCCTGTGTCTCCCCCATCAGATCCCACAGTGCTGCCACCATCTGTCCTTCAGTGGACTGGGGGCCCTAAGGGTAGCGATGGCTTCTCTGTCCCTGTGGTGACCAAATAGCTCTGCCCTCCCTGGTTGCGGGGGCTGGACCAGTTTCCTCACCACTCAGGTCTCAATGTCCTCCTGTCAGAGGGGTGGCAGTCCACATCCCCCAGGCTTGTGGGAGGGTTCTGGCACAATAATGGTGCAGGCAAGGCGTGTGCTCTGCTAGTCTCAGCCTCCCCTCTCCCTCCACGCTTCCTTCCTCCTGTGCATCCTCATCTCCACCTCTGAGGGGCCTGGGCTCCATTCTCCTGCAGGACCCCCCATCTCCTAACCTTCTCCCAACCTTCAGAGGAGAGAGAATGAAAACCTTCTCCAGCACCATGTCCCAAAGTTCCCTGCTTAATTAGTGGTGCTGTGCTCTGAGCAGCTATGGCTGTGCCTAGCTCTGACGCCGCATGGAGTGTGAGACACCTGGCTCCTCCCTGACGTGCTTCTTTCTGTTTCTGCCTTTCAGGCTTTGTGTCTGTCTGAATCTGCGTCTGTTTCTCTGTGTTTTATATTTGGAACTCAGGGAGCGAATGACGATGCTTTACAGAGATGAACGGAGGAGGGAACAGAGATGTCCTGGGGGCAGGCCCCCAGCTGGGGGTCACACAGCTCATGACAGTCAGAGACAGAATTCAAACCCATTAATTAACACACTAATTCGTGTAATGAATGTTTATCAAAGTGCAGTTCTGTGCCACAACTTGGAAGGCCTGAATTTAGTAAAATCCAACATTATCTAAGGGCGTGGTGTGAACTGACTTGGCACCTGTGCATGGGGGCATTGCCTGGCCTGTTGCCCAGGCTGGCGGGCAGTGGCACGATCCTAGCTCCCTGCAGCCTCGACCTCCTGGGCTTGAGTGACCCTCCTACGTCAGTCTGTGTTGACTTGGTAAGTGTGGATTTCCTTTCATTCTCACAGCAGTGTGGGCAAGAAGATACTGTTATCCTCGCATTACTCAGGAGGACACTGTAGCTCCCAGAGATGAAGGAATGTGAATTGAAGGTGACCAGCTAGGAAAGCATTAAGATGGGGTCCAGCCTGGGCCCCTGGACTCCGTGTCCAGTGCTCTTACCACAGATGGGGTCAGCTGTTAGGAATGAGGTCAATCATATGTGTGGGGGTGGGGTCTTCGGGTAAGGAGGCCCCAAGGCTGGGATTAGAGGAGGGGGAGGGTAGGGGCCACGTCTCTCTTCTTCCCTCTTTCACCTCACTCCTATCATCTGTCACTGAGGCCTGTGATTCCTTCTTAGAAACATTCCCTGAATCATTTCAGGTTAAACATGGGCCCTGCTGCTCAGTAGGGGGACTTTGGACATATCCTCAACCTCACTAAACCCCTGATTCATCCCTAGAGATGCCCAAACTTAGCATTTTCAGCGGCTGGCACACTGATGAGGAGCAGAGGTGAGACGCCCAGCATAGGGCTGGGCGCATAGTGGGTGCCCAGTGACTGCTAATGAATGAGCAGATTCTCTTGCCTTCTCCTTGTGTCTGGGTCACCAAGTCGCATTAATTCCACCTCTTGCCTCCTAATGGAATCTGTCTCTTTTGCTCCAACCCAGATGTTGGTTGGGACAAGGCCACCATCGTCTCCATTAATGACTAAGGCAGTTTCTTACCTGGCCTGCCTGCCTGTAAAGGCAAATTCACTCATGGTTTTCAGTTCAAGGAACAGGACGTAACAGAAGACAACAGAACAAAATGCGAAAAACAAACAAACAAACAAACAAAACCAAAACAAAACCAACACCCAAACTGTCAGGCTTCAATGGCTCCCAGCTGTCTTCAGCATAACACCCAGCTCTTAGGCACAGCATTTGATAACCCCTGAGTTCATCTGAATCACAGCTTCAGCCTGGTTTCCTGCTGTTCCCCCAAAGTGCTCTCCACTCTGGCCACATGGGAATCTTCCCTCATTTCTATGTGGGTCAGACAGGGCCATCTTAACGAAGGCAGTGTAATTGGGGGTGGGCAGGGTCGAAAGTTCAAGTGAACCAGGATAAACCTAGGAAGGGCCTCGGGTCCCCTTCCCCCAAGGCCCAGAGCTTCCTGTTGTCTTGGCAGGAGGTCCAGCTTGGCTCTGGCTCTTGTTGTGGGGCCCCCTCAATCCTGCCTCAAGGTTTACCCTCTCACCTCTCAGCTTGGCGTTCCTCCTTTCCTCTGAATTCTTGTTCTGCTTGCTGGGGTATCTACTCATCCATGGTTGCCTCCCAGCAGCTCTCATTCTAACACCCCTTAAAAAGAAATCCACACCTTGGAATAATTCCTGTTTTCTGCAAAGCAGAGAAATGTTAATTATGGTCAGTATCTTCCTTTCTGTCTCCTTTGAAAATCTCCATCTCTGAGTTCTGTGATAAAGGAATTAGGCTCTGATTAGAGGAAGGCAACACCATTCTGAGATCATGATTCTCTGTTCTCAGAGATTATAGGCAGCAAGGGAAAAAGGAGAGAAAGAGGAGGGAAAAACAAAGCAAAGAAGAGAGAAAGAGAAAACAGGAGAAAACAGCTGTTCATTATGCTGGAAATTGAAGCCCGGGGCTTTGCACACATCCCTGGGGGTGGGGGACAGCGGGTGACCATGGGTGAGACCAATAAAACCTGCGGAATCCGAGGTTGGTTTTTGTGTCTCTGACACCTGCACACATTGTACCTTCCACACTGCTTGGCTTTAGCAAAACCACAGCGATTTGTCAGAAGAAAAATATCAAGTGTGCCGCTGAGCTGTCTGGGTCCCAGGTACAGATCTGGGTAGGTGAGGTGCAGTGGGTTTCCATGCAAATAGCCCCAGGCCCATCCATTGTGTGCCCATTGCAGGCTCTGATAGTTCCAGGGCTGGAGATGTGATAGGGATTAAAACGGACCAGGCTTTCTTCCTGAGTTAGAGCCTGCCTCTGGCCTGCGGGGGTCTCTTGGGAGGGGCACACAGGGGAATATGTGCACCTAGCTGCTATAGCTAGCGATCTCAACAGCCTGTGCACAGAAATACAACATGTCACAGGAAAGCTAGTCTGCACAACGCTATGGTCCTCCTATACCCGAGGTGCACCCATTTCTTGAAAAGTCCCCAGCTGGGAGTCCCTGGGGTGTCTTACATGGGTTCACAAACCAACCCACCAGGTACAGTCACCAGGTGGAGGCTGTGCTGTTCTCCCCCTGGCTATCACTGATCTCTACTCAGGAAGCCTCTAGAGGTACCTGGAGGTACCCTACTGGTGGTGCTCCAGCAGGGTTGAGGATGACAGTGTCCATGCCACGGGGGCTGGGTCCTCAAGACCCCAGAGCCACTTGAATGCTGCAAACCTTAGAAGTAGAAGAGAGGAGAATATTTACTATACAGGGATAGGGGGAAGGCAGGGAGGCTTTCTGGAAGAGGATGCCTCTAATCTGGGTTTTGCTGGATCAATAGGGGTTTGCCCAGTGGATAAGGTGGAAAAAGGGTCGTGAGAAGAACACAATGCACAGTGGAAACAAGAACTGCCTGTGGTTCAGGGGAGGAGGCCAATCTGGGCTGAGGAAAGGCTAGGTTAAGAAGGGCCTTGACCCATCAGATCATTTGAGGTCAGAAGTTCAAGACCAGCTTGGCCAAAATGGCGTAACCCCATCCCTCCTAAAAATACAAAAATTAGTTGGGCATGGTGGTGCATGCCTGTAACCCCAGCTACTCCGGAGGCTAAGCCAGGAGAATGGCTTGAATCTGGGATGCAGAGGTTGCAGTGATTGCAGAGATCGCACCATTGCACTCCAGCCTAGACCTCTGTCTCAACCCCCTCCCCCGCAAAAAAAAAAACTTGCCCCATCAGGCTAAGGGGTCTCTGGTTACTCTGCTGCTCGGGCCTGTTTCTGCCCCTTCCTGGCCACTGCAGACTGACACCAGTGAAGAGATGTCAGCCTGCGTGGATCCAACCGCTCTGTCCTTTGTGCTCCTTTCCAGATCTCCCCTGGCCACAGAGTTGCCTGCAGGTACAGGGTGTGGGGGTTGGAGTCTGAGCACTGGAAAAGGCCAGATTTAGACACATAGGATTTTAAAAAATAACAGTGAAGCAACTGGAGGCTGAGGCTGAGCTGGCAGGCAGTGTCAACAGCCCAGCCTCTGGAATCAGAAAGATCGGACTCACTGCTTAAGCCACTTCAGTGACTTGAGGAATATGATGTTGGCCCCGGGAGGCTGTTATTAAGATAATAAAAATAGCCACCTTTCACCAAGCACTTACCAGATACCAACAGCCCTTCACACACTCCTTCAATCCTCTTCACACCCCATTAAGCTATGCTTGGCAGGAAGCATATAGTAGCTGCTCAACTCACAGTGATTCCCCTGCCCCCAAATCTCTGGGAGCACCAAGGAGTTTCCCGCAGCTGTGATTTAGTGGCTCCGAGATCCCTCCCCTGCTGCCTCATTTGGCCCTCTACGGCGTGTATATCCCACCACTGTCCCCGGCTCATTGGAGATGCATGTTCCTTTTGAATTTGCAAAGGGCACTGTCCTCAGGAAACTGGGGTGTTGACCTCACGATGTGCAAGGCCCTGAGGACCAGGGTCAGGCCATGGGCCCGTGTGGGGGGTTGAGTGGCTCCCTATGTCTCTCTCTTTGTCTTTCTCTCTCACTCTCATCTACTTAGTCAGGCTGGTCTATCAGACTCTTGCTCTATTTCTTCCCCCTTGTTCTCTTTCCCTTGTATTCACTCGATTCTTCTGCCAGAAACCCAGATGGAGGAGAGGGCGTGACAGGAGGATGGATACTGTAGAGCCTTGTGGTCTGCGATTAGGACTTTTGGGTTGACCCCGAGTGTGATGAGGATGTGGACCTTGGTGGTTTGGGAGCAGAGGAGTGACATGCTCTGATTGATGGGTTACTGTGACTGGCTGCTGGATCGAGGAGAGTCTACAGAGGGTGGGCGTGGACAAAGCAAGGCATTCCTGCGGGCAGGCGAGAGAGGCAGGTGGCTGGAGCAGGGCAGTTGTAGTAGTGGTGAGAAGTGGTCAGTTTCTGGCCATGTTTTGAAGTTAAAGCCATCAGGATTTGCTGGCAGATTGAAGGTGGGTGTGGCAAGTGAGGTGTCAAGGAGGACTCCAACGTTTAGATTGAGCAACTAGACGGATGGAGTGTCCATTCATGGAGATGGGGCAGCTGTGGGAGGAGCAGGCTTGGGAACTGCTGGGGACAGCAACGAGTCTGGAGTTAAGTTTTGGACGTTGAGTTTGAGAAGCCCATTAGACCTCAGAGAGGCGACATGGAGCAGGCAGTTGGATATAAGCACCTGGAGCTTCAAGCTGGAGAAACACACTTGGGGGTTTTCAATGCTCAGTCTCTATTTAAGCCTTGAAACTGGCTTGGGTCATCTAGGCAATAAGGCTAGAGAGAGAAAAGAAGAGATCTGAAGACCCAGTCCTGGGGCATTTCCACATTTGGAGGACATGGTGATGAAAGAAACAGGCAAAGGAGGCTGAGGAGGGGTCCAGTGTTTCCTCTCCTTCCCTGGAAGTCCCCAGACCCAGCCTGTGGACCTGCCCAAGAAAGAAAGAGGGAGGAAAAAAAATAAGCCCTTCCAACTTGGATTGGGAGTCAGAGGGGAGGTAGTACATGATGTGGGGGTTGAAATCAGAGCACTGGAAAAGGCCAGATTTGGACACACAGGATTTACAAAAATAGCAGTTAAACAGCCTCTTCTCAAGTTGATGAGCTGCTAGAAAAAGCCTCACTAAATTAAAGGGTTGTGCTGTCTCTGCACTAGTTTCCTGGCTCCCCTTTCCCTACTATCTGCTTCAGCCCCTCCAAGGAAGTCCCACAGCTTCCCCTCTCTCATTCCTTTTTTTTTTTTTCCCTTCTCCCTCCTCCCCCAGAGCTGTACCCTGGGAGGTTCCAGTGCAAGCAGAGAGCTGCGAAACGGAGGAGGGCAGGAGGCCCGGTAGCTCCTCTCCCTCAGCCCGCGCCCTGGCCCCTACTTTCCACCCCTGTCTAGGAGCTGTGGAGGATCCCGGAGGGTCCCTCCTGCTGACAGCTGCCCCAGCGTCTATATCCACGTCCTCTTGACAGTGCGGGTGGGGGAAGTGCAGGGCCGAGGGGTTCTTGACTTCAGCTCCTCTCCCCTGAGGAACGAGGCCCACATTCATGGCTAACCAAGACTGGCCTTAGTGGCTTCGCCCCTGGTGGGCCTCCACTCCCTCCTCAGCCTGAGCTGGGAAGGACCCCTGTCTCCTGGCTGCCCCAGCACCTATGGCTCCTGGCGGGGGTGCATTTCAAGATATTCAGGGAGGAGGAAGCTGAGCCTAGGTCTGCAATCTCTTACTGAAAAGAAATTTATAAAATGCGTAAGGCATAGCACTCACGCAACTGGCGCTGACTGGGTGACCAGCCCACTACAGATGACGAGGCGGGGGCTCGGGGAGGTTGAGAGGAGCAGAGGAGGACCCAAGCTCCGCTCTGCTTGCCCCTCGGCCCTGGATCTTTCTATTGTTGCGGAAGCCTCGGAGCCTTTGTTATTCACTCACACATTCCTCCAGAACACCAGGAGCCCGGACCCTGGGAAGCTTGGGTCCAGCAGTGGCCCCAGAGAAGACAGGGAAGGGGCCCAGAGGGGTGCAGAGGAGCTGGGGAGGGGATGACACTGGTTTGGTTGCGGGGAGCAGGGGAAGCGAATGGGGCGTTCTGCTGGGAGGTACTGAAACCTACTGGGGCTGGCTTAAGTCACAGCTAGGACCTGACTCCCGGGAGAGGTGAGGTAGGGAGGGCAGCAGGACCTGAGGGAGGGGACCACCCTTTCTCCCTCTCGGGTCCTAGCTCAGGGCCTGCCTTCTGCTTCCTGCCCTCCGTCTCCCGCCTTCCCTCGCTCAGGTCCAGCGAGCAGACTGGGCCGGGTCCGGGTCTCGGGCCAATCCTAGAGTTGATGGGTCCGCCTGGGTTCAGGTGTCCACCTCGGTCCAATCAGCTGTGGTGGGGGCGTGGCCACACATCACGTGCAGGTGTCCAGGCAGTCCCAGGGTCCAGAGGGGGCGGGCGTCGGGGGGCGGCGCCCGGGGAAGGGACTGTCAGGGACTGGAAGCCCAGGGCCAAGGGGGTGTCGGGGCTGCAGGTGGGCGCCGGGAGGGGGCGTCGCTGCGCCAGGACCCAGAGGGGACGCGGCCCTGTCTGTCACTGCGCGGTGCCATCTCGCTCCGCTCTCACCTGGAGCAGAAGGAGCTTTCCCGGACGAGCCTGGCTCTCCTCACAGCTCCCTCTTTCCTTCTTCGCTTTCCTCATCACGCTGGTGCTGGTTTAATTCATTTGCCGGGTTCCTCGACGGTCGTCCTTGTTCCTACTGGAAAGACAGTTGTGGGGGAGGTGGCCCTGTCTGTCTGTTTCCCAGCCTAGAGGCTGCTGGGCCCGGGAGGCGCCCACCGTGGGGGAAGTAGGAAGTTATATTTTATTAAAGTGGTTATTAATATTATTAACAGCGGTTAACATTAATTGAGCACTCAGTGTGTGTGGGCCCTGTGCTGACAGCCTCTCCCCCGCTGTCGCATTTGATGCCCACAGCAGCCCCTGGCAGAGGTGACAGTGCTGTCACCTTGTTACAGATGAGGGATCTGAGACCCTTAGAAGCAAAGCGCCAGACCACATGGGTAGCAAAGCCAGGACTTGAGCCCAGCCTGTCTGACTCCAGGTGCATCCTCAGAACCATGTGCCGGGCTGCCCTGCTGTGTGCCAGGCCTTGTGCTGGGAACACAGATGGAGGATGCACTGTTCAAGTGGGGCCCATGGTGAGTCAGGGAGTTGAGCTTTCATTACAATGGGTAATGAAAGGTGTTGGTGTTTGGCTGGCTCCACTATCTGGACCTCACTCAACGGATGGGGAAACTGAGGCCCAGATTAAGGCAGGGGCTTGCCTGATGTGACAGAGCCCACGTCCTCCAGGCAGGACGTGAGAGATGAAGGGGTGTGGTCAGAAGCTGTGGGTCCGTCTGGTGGTGTTTATTCTCCAAGGATGCAGAGCTGAGGGGCTCAGACCCTTGGCTGTCCAGGGCCCAGCACAGTCTTGGGTGAAGTGCGAGGCTTACTGTGTGGGCTCCAGGGGGATTAAGTGAGCAGCCAGGCACCTGTGGGTGGATGGAGAGGAGATGGGAGGGAAAGAGCTACTTCCTTGAATTCAGGTCATGTGAACATGATGTCAGGGCAGGTGGTTGGAAAAAACAAAACAAAACAAACAAAGAAACAAACAAAAAACTATAGGAAACAACAGAAACAACAACTCAACCTTACAGAGTATTATTCTACATATTTGGTGGGTATTGAAGACCTAGAACTTTCTAAAGGTGAAATGTTGTGAAGTTGTCACTTTGTAAAGAAAGAAAGAGTCAGTAGGGCCCGTACCATAGGGATGGAGGTGACTTTTGTCCCTGATACCCCCTGGGAATCCTCTGCACTCCCAGGAAGGGCAGTGATGAAGATCTCTGTGATTGGCCAGTCTAGTGGAGCTGAGAGGGGCTGCACGATAGCATTGACCCCCTTGGATTTGTCTTGGCTGCCTGGAGATAATGGCTTTTCCCCGAAAGCCCTTGCATTCTCCAGAAGGGACCTTGTCTGGTTGTCCCCTGCTGGTCCCCAGGCTTAGCATGGTGCCAAGTAGTGTGCAGTGGATGAATGAATAAGTGCAAGATCCTTTACCTTTGCCCTGACACTCATTCAAGTATGTACCCAGGGCAGGGGCTATATAGCAAATTGTACAAGGTTTACACAGCACTCACTTAGGACTGGAACTCCTCTTCCTGGGCCCACAGAGCAGTTCCAGAAAAGGAGAGGTGCCAAACCTTGCAGTGCAGTGGGTGGAGGCTCTGGAAACAGAGAGGGTCTGGGTTTCAACCAGCCTGGGCAACAAAGTGAGACTCAGTCTCTACAAAAAGAAAGAAACATTGGCAGGGTGTGGTAGTGTGCACTTGTAGCCCCATCTACTTGGATGCTGAGGTGGGAGGATCCCTTGAGCTCAGGAATTTGAGGCTGCAGTGAGCTATGATCGAGCCACTGCACTCTAGCCTGGGCAACAAAGGGAGGCCCTGTCTCAAAAGAAAAAAACAAAAAATCAAAAAGACAGAAAGAGAGAAAGAAAAGAAAAGAAAGTATTTCATTGTGGGCAGCATGCTAAACTTCTCTGAGTCTCAGTTTCCTTTTCTATAAAATGCTACTTCAGAGGCTGTTTTCAAGAATTAGGAAAAAGAAAAGCATGTGGACAACTTAGCACAGAGCTGGAGAGCTGGGCATATAGTAGACAATCAAGGAATGATATTATTTAGGATGATAATGATGACTGACCATAGGGGCAGGGGCCTCACCTGTCTTGTTCACTGCAGCATCCCTGCGCCTGCCCTGGCCTGGAACATAGTAGGTGCTCAGTGCATGGGACTGTAGCCCCCAGACTCCACTGCCAGCAGTCTAGGGTCTTCTCTGTGCAGTTGGATGGATCCTCCCTGATCCCCCTTCCACCAGAGACAGCAGCAGACTCTCAAGGAAGGAGCAATTTCACGGGATTCTCAGTCTCTCTTTTTCCCTTCAGCGCCGATCCATTTCCTTATTGACTTCAGTGGCTTTGTGTGCCAGCTTGTCTCTGGCACAGCTGGTGGCAAAATGACAGGGAGTCAAGGTCTCCATGCCCTTTGCTCCAGCTTTTATCCACTTGATTTCATGGTGCTGGAGCCGTAACTGCCACTTAGCTGGAGAAATGTCAAAATGATGTTGAGTCACAGGATGCAGGCAGGTGACAGAAGAACACTTGTCACCCACCTCTTGGCTGTCCCCTTAGTCCCAAGCCCACAACAGGGAGGGATCATTGTTCCCTGAGGGCCCAGCTTATTTTATCTGTGCTTCTCCATAATCACAGTCTTGGAAGCAATTTTCTCGAGGTGAGAGCTGGTGGTGGCCAGGCGCACGCACTTATAGGTTGTAGTCGAGGATGGCTGGCATGGCAGGCCTGAGGGCTTTGTGTGAGGACGGCACTGGGGGTGGAGAACCCTGGGGAATGGATTAATCACAGGCAGTTGCTGGGCTGGGTTCTCTTTTTAGTTTTTATTAGTTATTAAAATACGAAAGTGATGCAAGCTCACTGTTAAAATTCAAACAACGTAGAAGAGTGTAAGGATTTTAAGTGTTTTGTTCCCCAAGCCTGAAACCCACCTCCTGGATGAGATACTGCAGATATTAATTACAGTGAGCTTGCTGAATCATGCCCATGGGTAGACCCCTGCAGATTCACTACATCCTTCAGACCTGTCATCAGCACTACAAGGTTGATTCTGCCATTGTCCTGTTTTAAAGGACAGGTAATGGAGGCTCAGAATATTACAGTGACCCCCCAAGGCCACTCAGCTGGTTTCAGAGCAGGGACTGAACCCAGCTCTGTGTGTCTTCAAGGGTATATCCAACCTGCCTCTGGCTCCACAGTGGTTTGGCATCTGTTGTTTTTCCCTAAGTACATAATAACTTGTCTTTCCTTCACAAACATGAGATCATACCCTAAGCATCATTTGCAGCTTGCTTTTTCATTTGAGAGTATTTTCCTATTTGGATCTGTCCCATTTATTCAGTGGCTGCCTCATAATCTTTTGTCAGAGGCACCAGCATTTATTTAGCTGGTTCCTTCCCAGTGGATGTTTAGGTTGTTTTTGAGTTTTCTGCTATTACTGGCAATGCTGCAATACACATAATCCCCTGACTTTTTTTTCAAATCCTAATTTTGACTATGCAAGTGCTAGATGCATATATTCTCTTTGTCATATAGTCAAACAATTTAGATAAATAGTTGCCTGAGCTATGCTCCTCCACATTTGAATCCCTTCCCCATAATAGCCACTGTTATCAGGGTGGCATGTAATCCTTATAGACCTAATTCCTATGCATTTATACGTATACATATGCATGCATTTTTATTATGGGTGTTTTAAAAAACATCATGCAATATATATTTTTGTGCGTCTGCCTTTTCTTTAACATTAGTAATATCCTAGACATATTTCCATGTCAGTACATATAGAACTACCCCATTCTTCTTCCTCTTCCTCCTCTTCCTCTTCCTCCTCCTCCTCCCCTTCCCCTTCCCCTCCCCTCCCCTTCCC
>NW_016826752.1:31459-54776 GCF_001698545.2 Rhinopithecus bieti
TCTTCTTCTTCTTCTTCTTCTTCTTCTTCTTCTTCTTCTTCTTCTTCTTCTTCTGTTGGAGTCTTCTCCTCATCACCCAGGCTGGAGTGCAGTGGGGCAATCTCAGCTCACTGCAATCTCCACCTCCTGGTTCAAGTGATTCTCCTGCCTCAGTCTCTTGAGTAGTTGGGATTACAGGCACTCACCACCATACCTGGCTAATTTTCATACTTTTAGTAGAGACGGAGTTTCACCATGTTGTCCAGGCTGGTCTCAAACTCCTGACCTCAGGTGATCCACCTGGCTCAGTCTCCCAAAGTGTTGGGATTACAGGTGTGAGCCACTGTGCCTGGCCAAGAACTACCCCATTTTTCTTAATGAGGCCATGTATCATGTTCCACGGCATCGACGTGTCATCTTTTACAAAATGATTTCCCCATTGTTAAATATTTAGGTTCCTTTCATTTTTTCCCTCTCTATAAAAAGTACTGCAATAAGTACCCCATGCATGTTTCATTGCATTCACATTGGAGTTTTTCTCTAGTGTCCATACTCAGAAGTGGAATGGCTGAGTTGAAGTGTTTCCCAGGCCAGGTCTTTTCTGACCTGTCCACAGTGTTACAGGATCTTTGGGATGTTGCTTTTCTGGCTGGAAACCTCTGGGGATGGTGGCTCCTTTGCCCAAGTTTTGCTTGGGCCCACTGGGCTTGTTCTGGCCACTTGGCCTAGCAGGCTGGGCTTGGCTCATGCTCCCAGCCTGGGTTCCACGATTGCCAATGGTGAGCAAGGCATGAAGCAGTGAGGGGCGTGTGAGTGAGCGAGTATGGGGTCTGGCCACTGTGCACAGTCAGGCATGCTGGCTGCTGCAGTTGGGCAGGGCGCTCCAGGTACCTCTCTGCAAGTCTGCAGCTGGACCAGGTACACAGCAAACAGCTTCCATGGCTTGGAGGCTCCAGGAACTGCAGGGTCCCAAAGAGGGAGTCACAGCCCTGGCTTCAGGAGCTCCCAGGTCTGCGTTCACTGAAGGGACACAGCTCTTCTCTCCTTCTCTTCACCTGTAACATGGTGAGCAAGGGACATGTTTCAGCCCTGTTTATGTTATAGCTCTTTCAGCCCTGCTGTTTGGCAGGTCCTGAGTTCTTGTCCTGCATCCAAGATGAAAGAGATGCATGGACAAGTGGAGGGTGAGCAAGGTGAAGAGGAGCTTTTTTGACTGACAGAATAGCTCAGAGGAGGCCCTTGGAGTGGGTAGCTCCTTTCTGCAGGCAGGTCATCCTGTCATTCTCTGCAGCTCTCAGCAGAGAGGAGGTCCTGGAGTGGGTAGCTCCTCTCTGCAGCTGGTTATCTCAATGTCTGCTCAGCTCTGGCTGAGTCCAGAGCTTTTACGGGCCTTAGAGCTGGGGAAGTGTGTGCCAATTGGTCCATGGGTGGCCATGGGAAGGCCCAGAAAAGGCACAAGTTCCCACTCCAGTCCATGGGGCTGGCAACCTGGCCCCCAGCCTTCAGGCTCTCCCTGACTTGAAGGTGGGGCCTCATCAGGGACCTGCTACCTTCTGTCCAGGAACCTGTCTGCCTCCTGCTGCTGCTAATGGCACCCAGGTTGTGGGTGCCAAGGGGGCACCTGCAGACCAGCCCTGAACTGCCCTCAGCACCCCCACCCCCAGGGGCTTCCCTCCTATGCTCATTGGTGCCCAAAGTCCAGAGGGAGCCAAGGTGTCAGGGGACTGGCATGTCAGCACTGCCCCAAGCACGTGCACACCCAGCCGGGCCGTGACAGTGCCCAGGCTCAGTGCTGACTTTGCTCCAAGATTGGAATGGGCACTGACAGCAGGGGGAAGCCAGGCAGTGGGAGCAGGTATTTCCAGCTCTACAAGGACAGGGGCTGCCTTCCTGGGCCCCCAAGAGTGCAGGGATGCCTGGGTCCACAGCTGCGGTTTGGGTGGCTGCAGCTGTGCCCAGTTTGGGTTGGGATATGGTACTCTTGCCTGCTCCATGGAGCAGGAGACAATGGGTCTGCAGCCACAACTAGGGCTGCTGTGGTTGCATCTGGGGAGCTCCTGGCCCACCAGCTTGGAAGGGGTGAGGCTCCCACTTGTCCCCAGCCCCTGCTGGCACCATGGAGTATGCAGTCCCAGCTGTGCCTCGCTACTGCAGCCAATGTAATAGCAGTGGCTACTCTAGATGTGCTGTCACTGTCATCAACAGGAGGAGACTGGGGAAGATCTGGGTTGTGAGTTCCAGGTTGCTGTTTGCTGCAGGCAGCGTGAGGTGACATGGCTGAGGATCTGGCCTTTGCTTAATGGTCCACTCTCCGTGTTCATGTTCATGGACAGTTCTTGGTGACACTGCCAACTCTGGGTAAGATTTCTTGGCTGTGTGGCTCGTTGGAAAGAATTGTCAGAACAGCCCTTTGGGCCATTTATTGGGCCAGCCCCACACACCATTTGGCTCCCTCCCTCTTCCCTCTTGTACTGATTGGTGGTTGGATTGACTGATCCAGGTTGACTGGCAGTTTTGGTAGTTTCTCAGCCCATTTCTACTAGTTAGCCCTGGGAAAATTTGGGGGAAGATGTGCATTAAGTTGTTTAACTACCAGCCATTGCTAGCACCTCCTTTATGCTAGGCTGGTGGCTCAGAAAGACCTCTGCTCTCAGGAGGTACAGTTCAGTGTGGGAGACATTCTGGTACCGGCTGACAAGGGCTGTGACAAAGGTAAGTGCAGAATCCTAGGGGGATGCATAAGGGGAGTTCTGACAGTGTCTTTGAGAAGTGGTCCAAGAAAGTTCCTGTTATAGGTGATAACAGTGGTGTCCTAAAGGACAAGTGAGTGCTTATACCTACAACATCTGTTTGGTTTTTCTTTATGTGCTTGCTGGCTGGCTATTTGTTGTTCATTTTTACCCTGTTTACCAAGTCTCCTTCATCTGGTAATGGTCTTTCCATGTTTGTTCTGTCAATTACAGCTTTTCAACCCCCCTAGCCCACTTGGATCACAGGGGTGGGCGTGTGACCCAGGCTTGGCCAATCAGAGTCCTGCATCCCTAAGCCACAGTAACTGGCTCAGGATGGGCCAAACCAAGCCTCCTGTGGGATTTTCTGCTGGAGTTGATGGGAGACACTCCCTTTTGCCTTTGGAGTCATGGAGCTCAAAGTAGATGCTTGGGATCACCTGCCCTGGCCTCATGGGGCATGCCCAGGTTCGGTGGGAGAAACTGAGGCCACTTTGCAAAAAGAACCAGACACAAAGATGAAAGATGGGTGGAGAGAAAATCCTGGAGCACTAAGATCTGATTCTCGAAGACTTTTCTTTTACACCCGAGCCTCTTGGTCGGCAATGGGGCCAATCATCCCCCTTCTAAAGGCCTCAGCTGCTGGACTGGGGTCTGTTGCTGTGGTCTGGGGTCCTGACAGATACTGGGAGTGGGCTCATGAGGTCCTGAGGGCTCTACATGGGCAGAAAGCAGGACAACTGGGTATGAGGGTCTCCTCTGACCCAGTGCTGACTTCAGTATCTTTCTATGCTCGGTTCACTCTGTCCTCCAAAACCCCAATTAAACACGACACTCTCTCTTAAAAGCTTTTCAATGGCTCCCCATTTTCCTTAGGATCAAGCCCAAATTCCTTAGCCTGCCATGCTGGGCCCTGCGTGGATTGTCCCTTGCCTGTCATCCCTCACTGACCAGAGCCTAGGCTCCAGCCACACCAGACTTCCTTCCACTCCACACCCAGGCCATTCCCTCCTCCCAGCCTTTGCACGTGCTGTTCTTTCAGCTTGAAAAACATTTCCTGCACTTTTCTACCTCACCCTCACCCCCATTCTTCTTTACCAGGATGACTCATACTCCTTTTCCAGTTTAGAAGTAAATACCCCTTCCTCCAGGAAGTCTTCCTGCTCTCCTGCTCTGAGTCCCCACAGCACAGCATCATCTAGCTCTATGGCAATTGTTTAATGACTTACTTCCTTCAATGGACTCTAGGCTCTAGGAAAGTGAGTTCACATCCACTTTGTTCATTATTGTACTCCAGCTTCGATCACAGTGTTAATGAATATGTGGGAAATTAATCAACAAATGAGCCCCAGTTCAAGGGGCATGAGGTGTGGTGGAGACAATTCAGTTTTGGAACAAGACAGACCTGGGTTCAGATCCTGCCTGCATAGTTTATCTCTTGGCAAATCACTTAATCTTTCTGAGCCTCAGTTTCCTCAAATGCCCACCTGTTAGCAATTAAACAAATATATTTTTTAAGAGTTGGATGTCTCACTATATTGCCCAGGTTGATCTCGAACTCCTGGGCTCTAGCAATCCTCTAGCCTTGGCCTCCCAACGTGCTGGGATTACAGGCGTGAGCCACAGTCCCTGGCCCGTGTTGATTATTATGAAAGACAATGAAGGAGATAGTATTTGGAAAACTCAAAAGTATGAAGCAAATGTTAAGCTTTCTTTTGAAAGTAACAGGTCAATGACACCTGATGAACAGAAATTGTTGTGGCATATTGGCAGTGTTTTTCCACTTCAGATTGACAATAACAAATGCCTGAACTGTAAGGGAGTGGAAAAAGAAGGATGCACAAACCAAGGGCTACAACATGCCAAGGTCTGAGATAAACAGGTTGTGTATGTAGTATTCATTTTCTCTGGAAACGGCTTCTGTAACTTTTATATATAACTTTTAGTGTGTTTTATTGGAGTCATTGCTAGGTATTTTATACTTGCTTTTTTTTCCATTGTATATGGTTTTTTTTCATTTACTGATGCATGGAAATGTAATTCAACATATATATTGATTTTGTAAACATGTTATATTGTAAACATATGTATGTTATATATATTTTGTAAACATATATTATGTTATATATAATTTGACATATATATTGATCCAGTAAACATGTTAAACTTCTTTATTGTTTACTTATCTGTAGATTATTTCAGAATTTCCACATAGACAATCACATCTGCAAATAGTGACAGGTTTTTTTTTTTTGTTCCTTGTACCTTCAACTTTTTTCTTTCTAACTTTTCTAGGAGTGATACTAGGAGTGATCAGTGTTGTTGCTGACTTCAAATGGAAAGCTTTGAGCTTTGTGTCATAATGTACAATGTAGGTAGGTTTTCATAGATGCTGTTTATCCTGCTAAGCAAGTCCTATTTGATTCTTAGTTAGGAATTTACTCATGAAAATATATTGAATTTTATTTGCAGCTATTAAAATATTCATATGTTTTTTCTCTTTTAATCTGTTAATATGATCTATATTAATTTTCTGATATTAAACCAACCTTACATTCCTGGGATAATAACAGCTTGGTCATGATACACTTACAATGCTGCATTTCTTATGCTAATATTAGGTTTAGGACTTTTATACTTGTGTTCTTGAGTAAACTTGGCCTGTAATTTTCCACTCTCCTATTGTTCTTGCCTGACTTTGGTGTCAAGGGTTTCTTAACCTCATAAACTATAAGTGTGTTTGAAATATTAGATTTATTTCTATCTGGTGTGTTTAGAAAGGATGTTATAGAATCATCTGGGCCCAGTGTCTTTGTGGGTCGGTTTCCATTCCTAATCCAGCTTTTTAAATGGTTATATGATTACACAACTTTTAAAATGCCTTTTTGAGTCAGTATGCGTAAGTCGTATTTTTATAGGAATGAGTCAGTGTCATGTGCTTTCAAATGTACTGTTATAAAGTTGTTCTGGATGTGTTTATATTTATTTATTTAATCTCTGTAGCTTCTATGATATGGTCTCTTTCCCTTTATTAATGCTTTTTCTTTGTGCCTTCTCTTGCTGTTTATGTTTTTCTTTTCTCATTTCAGTCATGTGTGGGCCTTCTCTTTATTTAGTCTTTTCCAAGAACCAGCTTTTGGCATTGTTGATCTTGTCTATCATATGTTTGCTTTACCTTCTCTATGCCTTAGTTTCCCTGTCTGTAAAAATAGGAACCGTAGCAACATGCATTCCGTATACTTGTAAAGATGAACTGAGTTAATACATATCAGCATTGTGCTTGGCACATAATTGTTTTATGTGTTTGCTTTCACTTCTATTTTTGTTAACAATTTATTTCTTTCAAATTTCTCTTCCTAAAGATCTTTTTCTTAAGAGACAGGGTGTCACTCTGTCACCCAGGCTGGAGAGCAGTGATGTGATCATAGCTCACTGCATCCTCGAACTCCTCGGGTCAAGTAATCCTTCTGCCTCTGCTTCTTGAGTGGCGGGGACTACAGGTGCATGCCACCACACCTGGCTAATTTGTAAATTTTCTGTCAAGATGGAGTCTTGTTATGTTGCCCGGGCTGGTCTTGAACTCCTGGTCCCAAACGATCCTCCCACCTTGGCCTCCCAAAGTGCTTGGATTACAGGCATGAGCCACCATGCCAGGCTGTCTTTTCTTACATTTCTTTAGGTTTATTCCATTCTTCTCTTTCTACTTCTTAATCTGGACACTTAGCTCATTGATTTTGAGTGCTTTTCTAGTGTGAGCATTTAAGGCTATAATCTTCTAAATATAGCTTTTACTGCATCCAACATGTTTTAATGTTTTGTAGCATCATTATTGTTTTTCTATATATTTAAACATTTCCATTATTATTTCTACTTTTATTTTGAAGTGTTGAGGAATATGTTGTAATTTCTAACCACATAAGCATTTTTTTGCTGTTTAAATTCATTTCTAACCAATTGTTTTGTGATCTGAGACTGTGTACAAATCCTTTGATGTTTGTGGAACGTACTTTATGCTGGTCAGGCCTTCGGTCTATAGGATAATAAGGGAATAGACCTATCTATTCTTCAAGTGGTTAACCTAGCTGCCTTAAGATGCCAACTTAATTTAACAAGGTTTAACATTCACCAGTATTTGTATACTTTTCCCAAACAATACAAGAGTCCTCTAGAATGCACTGATCACCTTCTTCCAACTTACCTGGGCTTTTCATCTCATATTTTAATTCTTTCTTGTTTATTTTTAACCTCCCAAATTAGACATTATTGTCATTGTTTCTTACATTTAATGGTAGCTCAATCCCCATATGGTTATTACATATTTCCTCATCAATCCATTTTTTCTATCAGTCTTTATATTGGAACTTATTTTCCTTCTACTTAACCAACTTCCTTTAGGGTTTACCTCTCCTGAGGATAAGCTTCTTTTTGTCTGAAAAAGGCATGTTTTAGAATTTGCTTCCTGCTGGTGACAGTCTCTGTCTGAAAATGTCTTTATTTTGCTATCCTTCTTAAAAGATAGCTTTGCTAGACTTCTATGTTAACAGTTAATTTTCCTCAGCACAATGAAAATAGTATTTCACTGTGTTTTTCTAGCTTCCATCATTGCTGTTGAGAAGTCAGCCATCCTTGTTTTATAGACATCTGTATTTTTTTTCCTCTGGCTGTTTTTAATATTTTCTTTCTCTCTTTCTTTCGGTACTCTGCAGTTTTACTATATGTGTTTCAGCATGGCTCTCTTTTTAGATTTATCTCATCTAATGTTTTTGTGATGAAAATTGTCTTTCAACAAGTCTGGATAATTTTCTTCAAGTATTTCGTCATTTCCTTTGTCCCTATTATCCCCTTCAGAACCCTGATGGGATTATTGATTCAGCTTTTTCACTTATTCCCCATGTCTCTTAGTCTTTCTTTCATATTTTTAGCTCATTATTTTTCTGTGCCACATTCTTCAGCAATATCTTTCAGTTCACTAATATTCTCTTCAACTATTTCTGGACTCTCATTTTCCTTCTTTCTAAAATTTGCTTAGTCATTTTTCTGTAGTCTCTTATTCCTTGCTTATATTTTCAATCTTCTCTTTTATTGCATTATATATATATATATATATTAGATATAGCTCTTTTATAGCTTATGGCTAATAAGTCTAACATCTGGGGCCGTCATGGGTCTGATTTTGTTGTCTGCATTGTCTGTGGGTTCTCACTCATGGTGCTTTGTTTTCTTGTGTGTTCCGTGAACTCATGTTCCTTAGAGGTTGCATTCTTTCAACTTGTATTTGTTGTTGCTCATCACCTGGGACCACTAGCAACTCAGAATCACTTTTTTTTTTCTTTGAGACGGAGTCTTACTCTGTCTCCAGGCTGGAGCGCAGTGGTGCGATCTCGGCTCACTGCCTCCTGGGTTCAAGTCATTGTCCTGCTTCAGCCTCCCGAGTAGCTGTGATTATAGGCTCGTGCCACCACACCCGGCTAATTTTTGTATTTTTAGTAGAGATGGAGTTTCACCATGTTGGCTGGGATGGTCTCGATCTCCTGACCTTGTGATCCTCCCGCCTCGGCCTCCCAAAGTGCCGGGATTACAGGCATGAGCCACCACGCTTGGTACAGAATCACTTTTTATTAAATGTTCTATTTGAAGTTTTGGTCATGCATGTCATAAATTTGACTCCAAATCCACATGAAATAGTTACAATTTTTTTTTTACACAGTATTTCCTCTGTTCACCTGGCACTGAGTTTGAGACAGACATGTTTTCTTGCTGCTCCTCTCTTTACAGCATGTTTATTTATTATTCAGCCATTCACAAAGGGTATAGTCCTTTGGGGTTCTCATTTGATGCTGGACTCTTCTATTAGGCCCATCACCATGGTTGGCCCTAGGCTTTATCTCCCATGAATGTCTCCAGGGTTTTGTGAAACTTTGGGGGAAATATGCTAGTTTGGGTGCTTTTCACTGCCTAGGAATCCTTCTATCTCTTTATTTTGGCCTCTCAGGATTTCATAATTTTGTGCCAGTTCACTGATGCCTTTAAAAAGATGAAAAAGAACTTTATCCAGCATTGAGGTTGTCTGCATGGGAAGAGTTGTTTAGGGTATCTGGTTGACCACACTGCCAAGAACAGAAGTTCAGGTGGGTCATCTGAGCTGAGCTTTGAAGGATGGATGGGAATTTTCCAAGTAAAGAAGGGAGTGGGGAGAAAGCGAAGCCTGGAAAGGGAACAGCAGGGTAAAATGGGGCATGGGGCAGGAAACGACACAGCGTGTCTTCTGGAAAGGGAAAATGGGTCAAGACTTGTCTCATAGCAGGTGCTCAGAAAGAATTTGTGGTTATCTGACTGTGTGAGCACATTTAGCTAAGGACACGTGCTCAGGGGATTGCTTAGAAGTGAGGCTGGAGAAACACATCAGGGCCGAATCGTGACGGGCCTTAATGCCTGACAAATGGACTAAATGCAGAGGGATAAAATATTGAGAAACCTAAATCCTAAGGAATAGGCAGAGAAAGAAGATTCTGCTGAGAAGACTGAGGAAGAGTGGCCTGAGACACAGGAGGAGACTGCAGAAGACCTCGATAAGGGCTGAGGTGGGGTGATCGTGGAGAGCATCTCCTACCAAACAGCCTTGTACTCAGTTGGGGAAGTAGGGAGGGACATGCTGAGTAACTTAACTGACAGGACACTGAGCATATATCTATATTAAGACAAATATGAATATCTTATGAAATGAAACATCAACGGTTCATAGTATTAGAGATAAAATATAACTCAGTGCTTGTTTTCATCAGGGCTGTCCAGAGAAATAGAACCAATGTATACATATATGTGTGTGCATGTGTATATACACATACACACATATATAGATACTATGTATATGTATCTATATACATATCTACATAGTATTATAGATACTGTAGTATCCATAGTACATAAATACCGTGTGTATGTGTGTGTGTGTGTGTGTGTGTGTATAGAGAGAGACAGAGAGAGAGAGATTTATTTTAAGGACTGGATCAAACAATTGTGGAGGCTTGGCAAGTCCAACATCTGACGGGTGGGCTGCCAGGCTGGAGGCTCAGGGAAGAGCTGCTGTCCGGGTCTGCTAGCAGAATTTGTTCTTGCTCAGGGGAGCAAGCCATTCTTTTTTCTACTCAGGCTTCTGACTGATGGGATGAGGCCCACCCATACTCTGGAGGGCAATCTGCTTTACCAGAAGTCCACCAATATAAATGTTAATCTCATCTAAAAAGTACCCTCAGAGACACCCAGAACAATGTTTGACCAAATATCTGGGCACCATGGCCCAGTCAAGCTGATCCATAAACTTAACTATCATGGTGCTTGAGGGCATTAGCTTTGGTTAAAACTCCTGAGCCTGGTGTGGTCTACTCTTCTCCACTTTTTGGAGAAAGCATGTGGAAAGCATTGTTCCTGTCACCGCTGTCCTGAGGCTGAGTCCTGGAGGGGGTGGAAGAGCTCCCCATGTCGCAGGCACAAATCTCAGTTCAGAAGTCCATGAGATGTGGCTTGTTGTCTTTTCTCGTGATCCTGACACATCCGGATCCTACCCCAGGGTGTGTCTCATTCCTGGGCCCATTTACCATCTTGGCATCTGTAGAAGCATCCCCTGCCCTTCCCTCGGCCACCGAGTCATGCAGGGAGCTGGGCTTGATCTGCCTGCAGGCCTGCTTCGAGACAGCCTCATTGGGCCTCTTCTATGCCACACCAGGTGCAGAAAACCCTGTGTGGCCACCTGCAGCCAGCCACAACCCCTGGACACCTCAGTGTCCCTTTCTTCCTGGGACTCCAGCAGGGAAAGCTGCTCCATGCCCCTCTACTCTCAGATTCCACACACCATCTAACGGTGAACATGTGGTTTTCTTCCCAGTCATAACTCCAGGAGGCAGGCGGGAGGGAAGCCCCCAGTGTAGGAGTCCATTCTGTATTCAACAGGTATTGATTGAGTGCCTCCCTTGGGGAAACTAAAATGACAAAAGGTCCCTGCCCTTACATAGCATAGTCTAGTGATGGGCAGGCAGATTGTAAATACCATAGAAAGTAAAACTGCAGAGTATCTTGGCAGACGATGACCATGATGAAATATTGTGATGCAGGATGAGGGGGCAGGAATTGTTACCAGGGCAGTCCTGGAGAAACATAGCAGAGGGAACAAAACACGTGAAAGAGCTCATTATTTTCTTAAGCAGTAGATGGCTGAAAAAGCTCGATATTTTCTCTTCAATAGTTTCTTTCAGTCTCTTTAGCTCTAGCTAGCTTACAAGGACTGCAGATGCCCTGGGAACTTCAGGACCCTTCACCAATTATCGGAGGACGAGAAGGCCTGCTGGAAACTGGAACAAACCAGAACTAGTGACCCCTTTAGATCATTAGGATATCATTATAATACTAAATCCCCACCCATAGAAGAAAAGCACTGCCATTTTTTGAACATGTGTCTTATGAAGAGACATGTGTATGACTTGTGCCTGCAAATCTAAAGTTATTCCCTGCACATACTTGCAACTGCCCCCCTCCCCCATATCTAACTCTTTAAAGTTCCCCAGCTTCCCACAGCTTGGCCGGGAGGAGGTGTCTTGGGAGCAAGAGCTCACTCCTCCTCTGGCCAGCCAATAAATCCTGCTTGCCTTTTTTTTTTTCAAGATGGAGTTTTGCTCTTGTCGCCTAGGCTGGAGTGCAGTGGTGCCATCTCAGCCCACTGCAACCTTGGCCTCCCAGGTTCAAGCGATTCTTCTGCCTCAGCCTCCCAAGTAGCTGGGATTACAGGTATGCACCACCACACGTGGCTAATTTTGTATTTTTAGTAGAGACAGGGTTTCATCATGTTGGTCAGGCTGGTCTTGAACTCCTGACCTCAAGTGATCTACCTGCCTCAGCCTCCCAAAGTGTTGGGGTTACAGGCATCAGACACCACCCCTGGCCAATCCTGCTTGCCTTTTAAACCAACTGGGTGTTCTTTCTCTGCAACTGACACAAAGTAGGGAAACAACTCAGTTTACCAGAGACAGGACTGCTGGCTCAAGGAGGACAGAAGTATCATTGTAAAGATGGTGGCCTGGTCAGGGAAGGCCTCCTTGAGAGGGTGATGTTTGACCAAAGGCTGGAAGTGGGTAAAGGAGAAAGCCGTGCAGAAGTCTAGGAAAAGGGTGTTTCCTGCAGAAGGAACAGCTGGTGCCGAGGGCCTGGAGCAGGAGCATATCTTGAGTGTTCAAGGCCCATGAAGGATGGTGAGACTGTAGGTCCATGAGAGGGTGGAGAGTTCCTGTGGGAATGGGAGGCTAAGAGGTAAAGGAGGCCAGAGTGTGGGGAGACCTCCTAGGCTCCTGTAAGCACTTAGCTTTGACTGAGTGAGGATGATCACCTGAGGCTCTGAGGAGGGGGCCGACACGATCTGACTTAGGTCTTCAGGGGCCGCTCTGGCTGCTGTGAGGGCAGGAGATTATAGGGGCACAAGGGTGGAGGCAGGGAGCCCAGAGAGGAGGCCACAGCAGTAACCTGGGGTAGGATGATGGGGGCTTGGTAGGCCATGTGGCAGTGGTGGGGACTGCATTTGAACTCTTGGCGAGCGCCTCCCCAGCCCTCCATATCCTCACTCCCCCAACCATGGGCATCTTTCTCCTGCCCCTTGGACAGCCCTGCTCAGAATACTTGTGTGTGTTTTCACATTTATTGTCAACACCCTGGGGGCCTAGATTTTTGTAACTTAATAGGCAGAGGAGGTTCACTTTATACTCAGTTTCCTGCTAAAAGTCCTGGCTTGGAGTCAGCAGGACCTGAGTGACCTAACCGTGGCCTGAAACATAGTTGAGGGGTGTTTGGAAATCATAGGAGAAAACATTGGTTGCTATTTCAAAGGCATTTTCCTTGCAGAAATGAAGGGGTTCATGGTAAAGACCTCAGTGGCCAAAGAAAGAAGCATCTGAGACAGGTTCTTTTTTTTTTGAAACGGGGTCTTATCCTGTTGCCCAGGCTGGAGTGCAGTGGCGCAATCTTGGCTCATTGCAGTCTCCACTTCCCAGGTTCAAGGAAGTCTCATGCCTCAGTCTCCCGAGTAGCTGGGATTACAGGTGTGTGCCACCATGCCCAGCTAATTTTTGTATTTTTGGTAGAGATGGGGTTTCACCATGTTGGCCAGGCTGGTCTTGAACTCCTGGCCTCAAGTGATCTGCCTGCCTTGGCCTCCCAAAGTGCTGGAATACAGGCCTGAGCCAATGTGTCCAGCCTGAGACAGATTTTTAGACCTCACCAGAGGAACTTCCTTCCTCACCAGAGTGTCTGGGTCTGCAGCCAAGCATGCAGAGTGGGTGGAGCCTGCTCATAAAGGTGGAGGGCTTGTTAGGTGTGTCCAAGGAAGGACCACGTAATTCTCTCCAGCAGTGGTTGGAGACCAAGTGTTCCGTCATCTTCCACTCCCCTGCTCCCTTCTATCCTATAGCGCAGTGACTATAAACACAGACCCTGGAACTTGGCAGCTTGGATTCACATCCTGTCCTATAGGATCCTGGAGGGGCTGAAAGCAGAGAGGGCAGGTGGGATAAAGAGAGAAGATGCAGACCTTGGGCTCCAGCTCCTGCGGAGGTCCCTACCTCCAGTCAGGCTTGAGCTGGAGCAGAAACAGTATGGCTTGACCAGACTGGACCCGTCAATGCTGACAAGTGGACAGGATTAACACAGGGTTGCTGGTGTGTTTGTGGGGTCCACAGAGCCCAAAGACCCATCTGGAATGTCCTCGAGGGACGGGGTGGGCATTAGGCAGAGCACATTGGCAGGCGGAGGTTGTGGTGGGGGGTTTATATCCTTTCTGTTTATCCCTTGGTCAAGTTCAACCCATTCAGTAGATTGGTTACATATATATTTTACGTTTTTAATAAGGCATGAACTCATTAAAAGATCCCCTATGCTTCTCCTCCCAAAATTTAGGCATAAATATGTTTATCACAGGGCTACTTAAAATAGCAAAAAAAAAAAAAAAAAAAAAAAAAAAAAAATGAGAAAAGAAAAAAGGAACAACCTAAAACTGTGGACCACCCAGAATACTCCACAGGCAATGAAAACATTGTTCACATTCATGCTAGATGGGAAACACTTAATGCTATAATATGAGTTTTTTAAAAAAATCCCTAGGATGTTAAATTATACATACAGATCAATAATAACTATGCCTGAAAAACTGATTTTAAAATACTCAAAGAAATGCAACCAAATGTTAGAAATACACCTTTGGGTGTTGAGAATTCACATTAAAAAAACAAAACAATACAAAACACTTTTTTTGTTATCAGAGTGTGCTAATTTAATTTGAACATGAGTATTGTTATTGTTACTGTTTTTCTGACTAATAGAAGCTTTCAAACATTTCAGAAATACCCAGTGTAGAAAATAAACATCGCCCATCTCCTCTGCCCTCCCGACACCCACCATTCAAGAGTTGGCAGTTTGGTTTCCAGACCCCCGGAGTCTTTTCTTTTTGTAAGAATGTGATCCCATTTTATGCACTGTTACTCAATTTTCTTTTTTTCTCTTCTAATTGGTCTTGGAAATGTCTCTCTGACAGCATGTATAGATCTGCCTCATTAAAAAAACCAACTGCATTTCTTTCCTTTGTGTGGATGCTCCGTGTTTCACTAACTAGTACCCCATTGATGGCCATTTGGACGCATTTCAGTTTCTCCCTGTTTTTACAAACAGTGCTCCTAGGAACATTCTTGTATGTACATTTCCTGGCATTTAGCGTATATTTCTGTAGGGTAAATTCCTAAATATGGGCTTGCTGGGTCAAAAGGTATATATATTTTAACTTGGATCACTATTACTGAATTGTTTTCCAAAATACTGTACCAACTTATACTGCCACCAGCTCTGTCTGAGGGTGCCTGGGTATTGTTTTTATGATGGAGATAAAAATAATAAAATAAAGTTGGTGTTAGTTTTTAAATTTTTCAAAGGTTGTTCCTAAGCCTCCCTACTCCCATTCTCTTGGGCTCTGCTCCCCTCACCTTCTCTGAGCTGGGGGACTGGCTGCTCAGCTTCCGCATCCCTGGGGCTTGTATCCAGGGTCTGAAGTTCTGGGCAATTCAGGCCCTGGATGCATTCCTCTTCATCCTCCACAGGTGGGCCCTGGCTGCTGTTTTTAGACTCATCAGTTCTGGACTGCAGGTGTTTCCCTGTTTCTCGCCCTGAGGGATTGGCTGGGGAGGCAGCCTGAGTGTCCCTGGCATCTTGAGGGGCTTGGGAGTGGAGCTGGTTTCTGTTCAAACTCCAACACTGAATGGGAATCAAGGTGGGCAGGGGAAGGTGCCCTGGCTCCAAGTGCAGGGCTTCTGGGTGAGCAGGTTAGCCCAGCCCAGAGACTTTAAGTGACTCCTCCAAAGTCACACAGGAGGTGTTTTGAATCGACAATTCAAGCCCACTTGCAGAAAAGAAGTGCCACATCTCCAAGATGAGCACTCAATACACAGATGGGGAACCTGAGACACGTGGCCTTGGGTCACACAGTGAGAAAGTGGCAGAGGCTGGCCTAGTTCTGGGCCTTCTGATCCGTGGCCAATTGCTTATTCTAAGCAGAGGGATGGGATTTACTGGGGACAGAAGGGAAAAGGGGTCTGGGGTACTGCAGACAGAGGATGGTCCAGACTCAAGGGGCCTTTCAGACAGTTGAATGACAGGATTTACAGGAAGTGCTCCTCACACTGTCTGGCCTGGTTGATGTGCAACACGCAGTACCTGCTGTGCCTCCCAGCTTTAATCTTGCAAACTGTCTGCTGCTCAAAGCTCTGATTATGGATGGTCAGAACTTAAAGACCTTTATTTCTAACTTCTTTGCAGATGAGAAACCCGAGGCTCAGAGAGATCAGTAACTTGCCTAGGGTTGCATAGCAAGTGAGTGGCAGGGCTGGGATTTGAATGCAGGTCCATGAGATTCCAGGGGTCCACCCTGTACCACTACCTGTCTGCAAATCTTCCTGTTCCCCAACTAGAGGCTGCTGCCCTGCCTCAGGCCCATCTGCAGTTGTTCACTTTGGTCCATCCTTGGGTTGTGTACTTGTGGCTGGAACTGCAGGTGTGGGTGGCTGCCAGGCCCAGCTCTGTGCCTGCACTTCCCACAGCTGCTGTGTGTCCACTAACCTGTTCTGGGAAGGCCCAGAGGCAGGTTCTGAGCCAGACAGGGCCAGATGCCTCCTCTGGAATCCCGATCCTTTTCCCAGGTCATGTGGAAGCAGGAGAGGGTGCTCATGCCTGCATTTTCCCCTGAACTCCACCTCCTTGCTGTCTCTGCACCTCCCTTTGTCCTAGGCCCTTGTGAGCCTCCTGAGTTCCCGACTTGCTTTTGGATTCTGTGTTTCTGGAGTGTCAGCTCCCTGAGGACAGGGACTTTTGCTTGCCTTGTTCCCCAGAGCCTAGAACAGAACCCAGAATATAGTAGGAACTTAATAAATAGTCACTGAATGAATGAATGAATGTCTGACTAAAGTTTCACCCATCATCGTTGTTACCTGTGCCCCCATTAACTGCCAGAGCTGTGACCCTTCTCCCCAAGATGATTCGAACTGTGCGTAACCAAGTGTGCCAAGAACTGGCTTTACCTGCTTCCTATGAGACCGAGGCTCCAGGACCGCCTCTCCCTCTAATCTGCTGGGTGTCCCTGGGCAGGTCTGTTCGCCCTCCCTGGGCCTCAGTTTCCCCATCTGTACACTGAGGGGATTATATGCAGTAGTTTCCAAGGTTACCCTGTCTCCCCCAGTAATGTCTTGCAGTCTCTTTGATTCTCTGGCTCTCGGCTGCTTAACTTGACGATCGCAACCCAGTGGTCTCATCTCACCATGCGGAGGGAGGCTACTATGGCAGTTGCTTCCCGGTGTTGAGAAGCCTGGCACGTCCGCCATTCGTGTCTAATTACTCTGGCAACTGTTTGCTGCCTCTTTAATTCCCTCGGCAAACATCCCCATTACTGGGAGTAATTTACTGGCACCGGCTTGGGCTGCGAGGCGTGAACGTGCTCACTCAGCTGGGCCCTCTGAGTGGGGTGATGGGAGCCGAGGGCAGAGCGCTATCTTCCCTGGTGTCCTGGGCCTGGGGGCTTAGGTTTGTCCCTGTCTCCTGGAAGCACCCTCTGACCTCTGTGGGGTTTCAGACTGCAGAACGGTCGGGGCCTCCTGGTTTTTAGAGCACAGACTCTGGAGCCTGATGGATCTGGGCTTGGGTCCCAGTTCTGCTGCTTACTCACTGTGTGACCTCCAGCAAGTTCCTTCTGCTCTGGGAGCCTCAGTTTCCTCATCTGTGAAATGGGGGTGTCTGTCAGCCCAGTTGCCCTCCCCCTTCCTGCACCCTTCCTGACTCCCTTTTCACATGGCAGTGGTGGAGCTTCCCATGGTCTTACCTGGCCATGCTGCCTCCCCTGACCACAATTTCTTGGTGCATAAGGATGGGCACCTCACCAGAGCCGGACCAGGCAGGGCTCCTGTGCCTTTGGGCACAGTGATGGACATCTGACTTGTCGCTGATGCCTCAGTGAGAAAGTCGGTCCCACTGTGAGGATGTGAATTGCAACGACTTGTTTTCAGCCTGTGGTAGGAACCAATGCAGAGGCGAGGAGCCCAGCCCTGGGGGCCTCTGATTCTGCCTCCTGCTTCCTGGAGGCCCTGCTGCTTCCCACTGGGAATGTCCCCTTCAGTATCAGCCAGGGGAGCTGGGTTTCTGCCTCTTCAACCATACTAATCCTGAAAATCCAGCCCCAACAGCTGTGCTTCCCCACAGGCTGTGCGAGACCGCGCAGCTGGGTGGGACCTACCCTGGGCTTGGGGATGGCGGAAGAGGTGTGGGAGTGGAGGGCTCCCGTTACCCCACAATCGATCCTTGGTACAAGGTCCCTTTAGTCTGGGTGCCACTTAAGTCCAGAGCAAACACCATCCTCTGGATCTGATCAAGACTTTCACCTCCCTCAATCTGTACACTAAATCTTTACTAATAAAGCCCAGCAGAGCCTAAGGCTCAAAGGGAAAGTCCTCAGTTTGGGGAAGAGGGAGGGGTTAAACCCAAGGTGTTGACAGGACAATGTACTACCCTGCCAAGGGGCTTGGAGGTGGGGGCAGGAGCCTTGGACAGCACGGAGGTGGGCCCGCAGATCTGGGTTAAGATCTGATCTTGACATGCCACATTGAGCAAGTTTCTCAGTCCCCCTCCGCCTTCGTGTTCCTATCTCCCAGATGGAATAGTAGCGGCACCTACCTTGTGTGGATCAAAGGAGGAAAGGAGGGGAAATTGACTTGTTAAGGCTAGTGATGGGCATGTGTGAGGGGCTGTTGTCAGCTTTATGAGGACAGTGGTTTGGGGCCAAGTTTATTCCCAGGAGAGGCTGGGGGTGCCCCAGGGGCAAGTGACCTTTGCATCCATTTGATTACTCACTTGCTCACTTGTTCATTCACTTATTCATTTATTCACAATATGCATGGAGCTGCTGCCCGGGACTCATTTGCTTTGGGCAAACCTGGCCACAGGTTCCTACTGTCCCTGAGCTCAGGGATGGGCAGGAAGGGAACTCTGACAGAAGGAACAGAGGGCTAGTGCATAGAGGCTGGAGCAGGTTGTACTGGGAAGCTCTGTAGGGGGTGGAGTGGAACTGGGGAGGGATGGGGAATCTGGTGGATCAGAGAAGAATTCCATTGCTGGTATAGAGGCCCAGTTGACAGAAGTGTGAGTGGGTTCCACGCAGAGTGAGTGCCCGTGATCTCTGCCTCCCTTGCCTGGCACCCGTGCCACCCTCTGGAAGCTGCGGGGAGAGGACCCTGGGAATGAGCCCTACTTCCTGCTTCCTCCCCACCTGCAGGAGCCTCTGCCTAAGCTCTCTAGCTTTGCAAAGCAATGAACTTGGAGGTAAATTCCGGGGCAACTTCAGAACCGCGGTTCTCTGGAGCACGTGCTTGACAAGTGCTTCTGGCTGAGTGAGACTTGCCTGAACTCAGTTCTGGGCCCAGGGTGGCTTCTCTGTGCTCCTGAGGTCCTCCTCTCCCCACCGGCACACCTGGAGTTTTCCTGGGCCTGGTTGGCAGGAGTGTCCACTATGGCTCACTGGTGAGGGCGAGGTGGGTTGGAACAGCAACCACTCACCTGGTTTGGGGTTTACCCTGCAGTTCATGCTGGGCCTGTTCCTGCAGGTCCCCACTGCTCCCCTGACCCCGGTTGGAATCTGAGTCTGGGGAGATGGAGACTCAAGGACGACGTCCCCGGGGCGCCTTGCCCAGCCCAGCATGAGCCCAGAAGCAGCCTTTGATTTGTGAACTGCTGGATTTAGGGTGGATTTAGCAACTGGGTTTCCAATTGATTTCCAGGGGGAGATGGATTTACAGCAGACACAGGTTTGCAGCCTTGCTGGGATCTGCAGCAGGCAGTGGCAGGAAGTTATTGACTTGACCCCTGACCCTGGGGAGGGAAAGATAAAGAGGTTAAGAAACATCCTTCTTTGTGGGGTTTATCCTGAGGCCCTTGAAGTGGTAACTTCTACTTTTGATGCAGTTATACCGCTCTGCAAAGGTCACGGGAAGAGGACCCAGAGAATGAGATTTTCCTCCCGTCGTCCCTCCTGGCCTCTTGGAGGATTGAAGTCTGTGAAAATTCCTGGACACTCCAGAAATCAGAACTGCCCTGCCTGCCCTCCTGCAGGCCCCAGCTGGCCCCTCTGTCCCTACAGTGCCCTCCCCACAGTGGGGTCATCGATCTCCCTGCAGGTTTCGGGAACAAGGCAGGGAGGAGGGAACCACCTTCGCTGTGGGTTTGGGAACAGATGGCCCTGGGTTTGAATTCTGTGGGATTCTTCCACTCATGGCTGTGGGGCCTTGGGGAGTTCCATGCCCAGCATGGCCTCAGTTTCCTTGCCTGTGCAATGGGGAGTGAGATTTCCCTCCAAGGATGCTGTGGGATTCAATGAGGTGAGTGTGTGTTGGGAGCCGCACAGCACTTGGCACAGGCAGGTGGGATGTGGGGCCTGGACAAAGACAGATCCGAGTTAGAGCTGACTCTGACGGCCATTATCTGTGTGATCCTGGTCACGTGTCTCAGCCTCCTGAGCCTCAGTTTGCCCCTCTGTGAAGTGGGAATAGAGTTGTTGTCATGACAAAAGAGAGAATGAAGGTCAGGTGCTCAGTGCCATGATGGGTGTGAGGTCAGTTGTCTTTGGACACTTTTGCTACCCCCTTCTCCTGGGCACTGCCTGGGCAGCAGATGCCGGCCTGGCCGTGAGCCCGTGCAGGCAAGAGTGAGAGACTCCAGCTTCCTGCCCCTATTTGTCCCCTTCCAAAGCGAAGGAGATACAGCAACTCCTGGGACTGCACCATGGAAAGTAGGTCAAAGCACTGGCTTCTGAATCCCGGCACAGCAATGTCAACAGCTGCAAGGACTCAAGGAGGCCACTTTTCCTCTCTGAGCCTTGGTTTCCTCATCTGCAAGATGGAAAGAATAATAAATATAAAAACATTACTACTATACGTAGTATAGTAAAAACATTACTACTATACCTATATCATAGGTGCTTTACATACACCAAATCACTTAACCCTTGCACCAAGCCCACGATGTCGGTATTATTATCCTCTTTCCATTTTATAGCTGAGGAAACAAGACTCGAAGAGGGAAATACCTTCCTCCAGTTGATGTATCTCAGCAATGGCAGAGACAGGATTTGAGTCCAGGGAGTCTGGCTCCAGAGCTCATGTTCTCACTTGCCTCTCTGGGTCGCTCTGAGGGTCCCCTAGGAGGAAGGGCATGAGAGGGCTCTGCAAGGTTCCCAGCTCAGTGCCAATGTCAGAGATGCTCATTTCCATGGGAGAGAGAATGTGAACCTGCCAGTGATGCCCGTTGATCCCATACACTGTTCAGTGCTACAACGACAGTAAGCTACGCTTCCCGAGCATTTCCTGGGTGCCAGACACCCTGCACAGCACTTTCTGCACATCATCTCACTTCCCTGTTGCCCCATCAGGCAGGAATCATGACCACCACTTTACAGATGAGGAAACTGAGCCTCAGACAGGTAAAGGAGCTTGGCCAGGGTCACACATAAGCCGGGATGTGAACCCAGGCCTCTGACTTCAGAATCCAGGCTGCGACTACGTCAGTGCGCTGCCCCCACAGAACAAGCTGCCCTGAACGTCTGGTCCAGGAAAAATACGCTGTGATCGGAGCCAGGGTTGAGGGCTGGGTGGTCTGGGGGACTCCTTAAGGTATGCAATGTGTTTGGAGCTAAGAAGACTGTATATTAGAGGCACAGTTTGTGGCTGAAGAAGGAATGACAACCTTAGGTCCAGAGATAGTATAAGGGATGCTGAGTTCTGTGTTTCTGATTAGAGGCCGAGCAGGGCCAGACCATGAGTCCAGGCATGGGGTTCTCTCCTGGGGACACTGATGGGGTCCTCAGGAGTCACATATATGGCTAGAAATTATGGCCAGACAGGCCACAGGTTCTGGTGTTCCCCAGGTAGCATTCATTATCACTTGAGCTGACTTCTGTCTCTCTCGTTAGGAAGCTGCGTGTTTCCTCATATTTCAATGTCATAGTTTTGTCAATTAGATGACTTGGAGGCTGTGCGTGGGTCATGTTGCGACTTAAATGTTTGTGTCCCCTCGCCCTCCACATTCAGATGTGGAAGCCCTAACCCCTCACACAATGATATTTGGAGGGGGGGCTTCAGGAGGTGATTGGGGTTAGATGAAGTCCGGAGAGTGGAGCCTCTTTGATGGGATTCATGCTCCAATAAGAAGAGACACTGGAGTGCTCTCTCTCTCTTGCTCTTGCTCTCACACACTCTCTCTCTCCCTCTCACTCTCTCTCTCTTGCTCTCGCTCTCTCTGTCTCCCCTGTGAGGACACAGTGAGAAGCCTCCATCTGCACCCTAAGGAGAGCTTTCACCAGCACCCCACCAGGCTGGCATCCTGTTCTTGGACTTCGAGCCTCCAGAACTTTGAGACATCAATTTCTGCTGCTTAAGCCTCCCAGTCTGTGGGGTGTTGTCATGACAGCCCGAGCAGGCTAAGGCAGGGGAGGCATTGGGACATTCCTCCTCTGCCGTTTACTCAGTACTATCGACTTGTCCTTCCTCATTATTCAGCAAGTAATTCTTTCCATGAGCTCCCATCGATTCCCAGATTGAAATATTTCTTGATGTGCTTTGTAATGAGAATCTGTTTCATATGAACTAGTGTCTGGTTAGAGCATTTCACCTTGGGCCCGTTTCACTGTGAAAACAGCACCAGTTCCTCTTTAAGGACTTCTGGATCCCCTCCTCCTGCCCCTCACTGGGGACATCTGTGCACCCTCTTCCTGAGGTCCTCCTGGGAATGTCTCTGCCCCCTCTTCCTCCTCCTCACTGGAGACATCTTTACCTCCTCCTCCTGGTCCTCCCTGGAGACGTCTGTGCCCCTTCTCCTGGGGGTCCTCATTTCTTCTGGTTCTCCCTGGGGGCGGCTGTGACTCCTACCCCTGGCCCTCACTGGGGACATCTTTGCTTTTCCTCCTGGTCCTCACTAGGGACATCTGTGCCTCCTCCTCCTGGGGTCATCATTGAGGACATTTCAGCTGTCGTGTAAGAAGCTTGCACTCAGTGCCAGGCAGGTGGCAGCTGCTCCACAAACACCAGCTCCTCACTGTCCTTGAGGGGATAGCCCCGCCGGCTGGGTGTTAGTGCAGGTGCATCGTGCAGGGCCTGTCAGTGTCGCCCTACATGAAGTGTCCCCACTTCCCTCCTGCAGTGTCATTGTCAGCAAGCATTCATTGAGCACCAACTGTATGCCTGGCCCTGTGCTTGGCCCTGGGCTCCCAGAAGGTTCTTCTGAAATGAGGATTGGTCATGTCCCTTTCCTCCTGACCCTCAGTGGCTTCTCCTTCTTTCCAGGATCAAGTGCAGACCCCCTACTGCTGCTCCCAGGCCTGTGTGGCCCAGCCCTCACCCTCCCTCCCCTCCCTGCTGTCTCTCCCGTGGACACTGAGCCCTTTCCTGCCACAGGGCCTTTGCCCACGCAGTTCCCTCTGCCTGCAATGCCTCTTCCTGCTCTCCTCCACTTCGCCAGTCCCTCTGATCTTCATCAGCTTAAATGTGACTTCTCCCCCCGCTGCCCCACAGACTTGGTTCCCCTCACCCCAGCTTCTTGGCATTCCTCTGGTTTATCTCAGAACCTTCTGTAATTCTTTCCTTGGGGGTTTACTGGAATTACTGTTGCTCTCACTAGTCCATGAGATGGGCAGGGGTCTCATGGATCCTGATCCTGGATATCTCCAGGGCCCAGCACACGCCTGGCACAGGGTTGGTGTCCGACTATGTTCCTTGTTCACCACCATCACCACCATCACTACCACCATCACCACCACCACCACTACCACCACCACCACCACCACTACCACCACCACTACCACCACCATCACCACCACTACCACCATCACTACCACCACCACCACCATCACTACCACCATCACAACCACCACCATCATCACCATCACTACCAACATCACCACCATTACCGCCACCACCACCACCACCATCACTACCACCACCACCACCACCATCACCACCACCACTACTACCATCACCACCACCACCACCACCATCACNNNC
>NW_016826752.1:56091-63590 GCF_001698545.2 Rhinopithecus bieti
ACCACCACCACCACCACCATCACTACCACCACCACCACCATCACCACTACCGCCACCATAACCATCACCACCACCACCTCCACCACCACCATCACTACTACCACCACCATCACTACCACCACCATCACCACCACCATCACTACCACCGTCACCGCCACCACCGTCATTGCCACCACCACCACCATCACTACCACTGCCACCACCACCACCACCATCACTGCCACCACCACCATCACTACCACCATCACCACCACCACCATCACTACCACCATCACAACCACCATCATCACCACCACCACCACCATCACCACCACAACCACCACCACCATCACTACCACCATCACCAGCACCACCATCACTACCAACACCACTACCACCACCATCACCACTACTGCCACCATAACCATCACCACCACCACCACCATCACCACCATCACCATCACTACCACCACCACCACTGCCGCCATCACCACCATCACTACCACCACCACTACCACTACCACCACCACTACCACCATCACCACCACCACCATCACCACCACCACCACCACCATCACCACCAACCACTACCACCACCACCATCACTACCACTGTCACAACCACCACCATCACCACCACCACCACCATCACTACCACAAGCACCACCACCATCACTACTACCACCACTACCACCACCATCACCACCATCACTACCAACACCACCACCACCACCATCACCACTACTGCCACCATAACCATCACCACCACGACCACCACCACCATCACTACCACCATCACCACCATCACCACTGCCACCACCATCACTACCACCATCACCACCACCATCACCATCACCACCACCATCACTATCAACATCACCACCACCACCATCATTGCCACTACCACCATCACTACCACCACCACCACCACCACCACCACCATCACTGCCACCACCACCACCATCACTACTACCACCATCACCACCACCCTCACCACCACTACCATCGCCACCATCTCTACCACTACCACCACCATTACTACCACCATCATCACCACCATCACCACCATCACCATCACTACCACCACCACCACTACCATCACTACCACTGCCATCACCACCATCACTGCCATCACCATCACTACGACCACCACTACCACCATCACTACTACCACCACCACCACCACCATCACCACCATCACTACCATCACTATCACTACCACCACCACCACTGCTGCCATCACCACCATCACTACCACCACCATCACTACCATCACTATCACTACCACCACCACCACTGCTGCCATCACCACCATCACTACCACCACCATCACCACCACTACCACCAGCACCATCACAACCACCACCACCACCATCACCATCACCATCACTACCACCACCACCACCACCACCACCACCACCACCACCACTTACTGAGGGTTTCTGCTGTGCCAGGCACTGCCTGTGCTGTCTCACCTCATCCTGAGGCAGATTTTCCATTTCACCAATGAGAACTTTGGAGTCAGAGAGGTTGAACACAGTAAGGAGCTTCAGAATTTGAACCTGGGTCTGTGTAACTCCAGAGTCAAGCTCTGAAGCACTTGGTGGGAGAACACCCTGGACAAATACTTTGTGCAAAGGTCAGGAGGGGGGTGCACCTTTGGGAAACTGCTGAGTTCACCTGCTAACTCATTACCAGCTGGGCTCGACCCAGGCACCCTGTCTCCCAGTCTAGTGCCCCTTTGATGCACTGGGTGACTGGTGCTGTGGGGAGTCTGAATTCAAGTTGAGGACTGAGTCCAAATCCCATGTCTGTGACTCATTGTCTCTTCAGTTGTAAGTCAGTTGTTTCCCCTTGCTGAGCCTCGGTTTCCCCAGCTGGAAAGCAGGCAGATGTTTACCATGCCCATTTCACCTGACTGCTGGCAGGAGTCACTAAGACAGTAGATGTGGAGACTCCGACTGAAATAGAGTTGTGCTGTGCCAATTCTTGCAGGTGCTGCACTTCCACTCTCTCTGGGAGACAATGCCACTCTGCTCTGCTTCAGCCTCCCTGACGATGCTCTCCTCCCTTGCTGGCGATGAGGGGTCTAGCCCCTTGCATGTGGTGGTGGGTGAGGAGGAGGCCTTGTCACCTTCTCTGAAAGCATTGATGGTCAGAGTCTGGGATGAGGGTGTAGGAGGAGCCCTGGCTTCACTCTGAACCCACCTGTGACCTTTATGTGAGTCAGCATCTATCTCCACATGCCTTGTCTTCCTGGAAACTCCACATGTCCGGAGAGGTGAGATGAGGGTCCATGGTCTCCAGCCTCTAGCGATATCTGAGAGGAAACACTTGCTGGATGTGTGGGGCATGGCGCTGAGCTGCTTGCCCACCCGTTTGATCCCAACCACCCCACTAGGCAGAATCTGACATTGTCCCCGTTCTACAGAAGAGAACACTGAGGCTCTGAGTCAAAAAGTTACCTGCCCAGGTAAGTGCAGCTGGAAGTAGTGAAGCTGGAGTTGGGCCTGGGGCTTTGGAATTCACTCGGATGCCATCTCTGAGGGGTCTTTCCCTCCTGGGTGGTCTGGACGAGGACACTGGAGCTACCACCTGGGCCACATGACCTCAGGACCCCACAACCCTCAGAGGCTGCTCCTCTTTGCCTACAGGCCTGAGCATGCAGGCTGGGGAGGGGAGGCTGTCTCCCATGCACAGTGAGTTTTCATGAAAAGTCCATCTATGCCCAAGGCCCAGTCATCTTCTTCCTTCACCTCCTCCCCTGCACCCATCAGATGCAGGGTTTGGGGCTCTGGCAGGCCTATAGTTTGAGCCACTGTGGTTAGAGCTCTGAGGTCAGATGGGGGCAGGGGTGGGGTAAAGTTCCCATTTACACCCCCATCTGGATGGGGCCAGGGAGTGACTTGGGGTGAGGTGGAGGGGAGCGGGGAAACCATGGGGCACCTTGAGTCCAGATGGGACTCCTCCAGGACTGTGGGGCTTAGTCCCTGCCCTATTCTGTTTCAATGGATGTCTGGCTTAGGTGAGACCAGAAAGGCTGCACTGAGCTCTCAAGAATGTGGGTCTCATACCTGCCAGCTGCAGACCCTGGGTCAGGTCACTTAGCCTCACTGGGCCTCAGCTTTCCCATCTGTGCTGTGGGGGTAATCGTGTCCCTCCCTTCTGGTCTCTGTGAAGATTTGCTGGCTTGATGCATGTAAAATGTGGGGCCCACTGAGGGCCACTTGGGCAACCCGGCTCAGTGAGCATCAGTGAGCATCAGTGATGATTGCCACAGCCTTGGAAGGTCTGACCTGGCCTGATGCTCAACTGGTGTCTTGGCTGCTATAGGATCTGGTGATGGGGTGGTTTAAAAGTGATACTCCAAATAATAATGGTGCTATTATCACTACTCATAGTGTTGGGTTCAGAAAACAGACCTGGTCAGAAACTGCTTGCATTCGAATTCTGACCCCAGAACTTACTGGGTGGGATGTGGGGCAAGTTACTAACCTCCCAAAGCCTCAGCTTCTCCCCTCTAACACGAGGGCATAATCTCTAACTCAGAGATGGGCTGAGAAAAGTGTTCAGCACACTCCCAGCACACAGTGAGTGCCCAATCAGTGTTGGCTACTGTTGGCCATTTGTGGAGGACTTTCAACATAAGCTCTGTGGGAGGCTTTTGTGGTTTGTCCAGTGCTGTTGTGAGTGCCTAGAAGGGAGCCTGGCACATAGCCAATGCTCAGTGTACATTTGCTGAATGAATGCATGGACGGATGTTGGTGTGTTTCACTGAGGCCTGACACGGTGAGTGCTCAGCCAGGGTTGGGCCCGGATTCTGCCCAGGGCTGTGCCCAGCTCACTCTATTTCTTCAGACCCTGCTTGGAGCATCCTTTCTGCTCTTAACAGATGAGGTGCTTTACCACTGGACTGGTGCCAGGCTTAAAGAGTGTCTGAGCTGCTACCTGCTGTGCATTGTCACTGAGTCATGGGTCTTTCTCTCTCTCTCTCTCACACACACATACACACACTCACACACACATATTCACACACACACACACATTCACACACACATATTCACACACACACACTCACACACGGTCACTGGCTGTTAAGCAGTGGTCCCTTCCCAGCTTCTCTGCCTGGTGTACCCTGCATGGTTTCCCGGCCTCAAGGGCAGGTGTAATCAGTGTTCAGGAACCTGGAGGGTCCCTAAATGCCCTCCACCGAGATCCACAAACCTCTGTCTGCAAGTGGACAATGCTGCCCTGAGGGATGAGGTGCCTGCCCCTCCCCCACTTCAGTCAATTAGGCTACAGTGAGAGGGGATTTCCAGGGCCTTTCCTGTGAGGGCTTTTGATGGACATGGACAGAGACCCCAGGGGCTGGCCTTCCAGGGCAAAGGGAAGGTACCAGAAGGGAGGGAGGAGTGGCTAAGATCCACCTATGCCAACCCTCCACTGCCTCAACACAGCTGCAGTGACCTGTTAGGTGCCCTTTGGTCTCCATTCATCTATGGGCTCTTCGCCCCCAGCGGATGTCTCTGGGGTCTCCCTTTATCCTGGACTGGGGATCCCTTTCTTGTTCTTCCCTCTCCCACATGAACTCAGAGGGTATCTGGCTCAGGTTTGTCAACTCAGGAAGATTTTGCTGCCCAGGGGACAGCTGGCAAACAAAGCCTAGAGACATTTTTAGTTGTCACAGCTGGACTGGTGGTGGTGGGTCCTCCTCTAGGGGTAGAAGCCAGAGCTGCTGCTGAGCATCCTGTAGTGCACAGGGCAGTCCTCCACGAGAAAGAATTATCCAGCCCCCAAAAGTCCATAATGCTGCTGTGGAGAAGCCCCACAGGACGTATGGAGAATGAGAGTCGGAGGGGGCAGTGATCCGCCCAAAGTCGCACAGCGTGTTGGTTGCAGGTCCAAGACTATAACCTGGGTTTCCTGACTCTGCTGGTCTGGCTGCGGGGCCGGCGTCAGTGCTGTGGGCCTGAGTGCCAAGTGGCCTCTTTGTCTCCAGCCTGGTTTTTGTTTCTCCCTAAATCATTTCGATTTCGAGAACATTTTTATTTGTGTTTTCATTCTCCCTTGTTTTTCATTGTGCTTTCTCTCTGGGTAATCCTAGGCTTGCAGGCAGCTAAGTACGACGTGTACATTTCAATGAAATGCAATAAAATATAATTGAACATATTTCTTTCATGTCTGAGCGACGGATTAATCTCCCAGACACATCTCTGTTTCCTCTTTGCTCCCTCCACATTTTGTCAGAGTGTTTCCTCCCCTACCCAGCATCGCTGGGATTTGAATGGTTCCCTCGCCCCTGGTCACTGGAGATAGACACACAGTCCTGACTCTATAACCCCACATCTGTGATTGATAAATGATGCTCCCGGGGCCGAGGAGAAGGAACTGCTGGGGAGAATGCCAGCCTCAGGTGGGGAGAGAAGAAGGGTCTCTGCTGCTGATGGGGAGCAGTGGGGGTTCATCAGTGGGACTGGGAAGCCCTCCTGTGATGCAAGGACCCTCCCGGGAAGACACACTCTTGGTGCAGCCATTGTGGGTCCCCAGTGAGTGCAGGATCAGCAGGGACGCCCTGGACTGCCTTCACATAACTGTGAAGTGCAGGCTCAGCTCAGGGGAAGAGAGAGAGGCATCAGATGGAGCAGGGGCCACAGCCTCAGGGGCGATGTGAGAAACATGGAGGAACCCCATCCGTTGGAGAAGGTTCATGGCAAGGACCTGTGGGTTCTTGTCAGTTGTGGGGAGCAGTTTCACTTCCATCCTGGGAGCAATGGGGAGCTCATAAGGGATCTAAGCAAGGGAGGCACGAGCAGATAACTGCTCTCTCTGGTTGCTGGTCAGGAAGGGACTGTGGGGCAGGAGCTGGAGCAGGAGACTGAAAAGAAGCTGCAAAAGGGTCCAGATGGAGGTGATGGGGATGGAAAAGGCCAGGAGTTGGAGAGAAAGAATGGATTACAGAGATCCTGCTGCCTCCCTGAACATTTATTTTATTCATTTTCTATGTCCCATAATAATTGCTAAAAGTAAAAGAAGGCACAATCACTTTGTAGACTAGTCAGAGGTGAGCAGGCTGGCAGCAGGTGATCAGGCAGGTAGGAGGAAGGCAGGCAGGGAGGAGTTGGGGGCAGGTGAATGGGCAGGGAGGAATAAGGTAGACAGGGAGGAGGTGAGCAGGCAGGGAGGAGGTGAGCAGGCAGGGAGGAGGTGAGCAGGCAGGGAGGAGGTGAGCAGGCAGGGAGGAGGTGAGCAGGCAGGTAGGAGGAAGGCAGGCAGGGAGGAGTTGGGGGCAGGTGAATGGGCAGGGAGGAATAAGGTAGACAGGGAGGAGGTGAGCAGGCAGGGAGGAGGTGAGCAGGCAGGGAGGAGGTGAGCAGGCAGGGAGGAGGTGAGCAGGCAGAGGAGGTGGGCAGGCAGGGAGGAGGTGGGCAGGCAGTGAGGAAGTGATCAGGCAGGGAGGAGGTAGGCAGGCAGACAGGAGGTGGGCAGGTAAGGAGGAGGTAGGAGGAACTGGGCAGACAGGGAGGAGGTGAGCAGGCAGGGAGGAGAAAAGCAGGTAGGGAGGAGGTGGGCCTGCTAATAGGAAATGAGCAAGCTGTAGGAGATGCACAGGCTCTTGTAGGCGGTGAGCCAGGTGTAGGAATGTGGGCAGGCTGATATGAGGTGAGCCAGCTGGTAGAAGGTGTCTAGCATGATTTTAAGTGAGCAGTCTGGCAGGAAATGGGCAGGGTGGCCAGGGAGTCCTGGACCTCATGGTTGTCCAATGAAAGGATCCTGTGGAGTGCTTGTGCTGGGCATGCCAGTGGGGTGGAAACTGTCCCATGTTGCCTGGGGGCCTTACAAGTGTCTGTGTGTTCCAGGGTCGGCTGTGTCTGCTGAGCCCCATCATGGTTCCTGTGGGAGCAGCTGTTTGAGCTGGGATATGCTGCGGGGCTCAGGCAGGGGCTTTGTTGGCTCCAGGTGCCATGCGACGGACCCAGGCAACCATCCTCATAATGGGCTCAGAGAGCTTAGGGGAGGCGGCTTGGCATGGTCAGACACTTGAACTTCCCTGTACCAGGAATAGGGTGGTTCCAGGCTTCATGGTGCTCACATTCCCACGGTTGCCTTATCTTTGCAGTGCCCTGATGCCCAGCCTGGAGCTGAACACATAAGTCACCCAGGAGCCCTCAATGTGGTGCAGTGGAATCTAGAATTTAGAGTCAGGCAGACTGAGGTCAAATCCTTATTCAGTTGCTTACTCTTCGTGCCACCTTGTGTGTTAGGCTGTTCTTGTGTTGCTATACAGAAATGCCTGAAACTGTGTAATTTATAAAGAAAAGAGGTTTAATTGGCTCACTGTTCTGCAGGCTGTACAGAAAGCATGGTGCTGGCATCTGCTTGGCTTCTGGGGAGGCCTCAGGGAGAGGGGTGTGGCCTCAGGGAACCTACTAAAGGCGGCAGAAGGTGAAGCGGGAGCAGGCATGTCACATGGCAGGAGTAGGAGCAAGAGAGGGGTGCCATACCCTTTGTTTTTTTTTTTTT
>NW_016826752.1:64157-90838 GCF_001698545.2 Rhinopithecus bieti
CAGGGAGGAGGTGAGCAGGCAGGGAGGAGGTGAGCAGGCAGAGGAGGTGGGCAGGCAGGGAGGAGGTGGGCAGGCAGTGAGGAAGTGATCAGGCAGGGGGGAGGTGAGCAGGCAGGGAGGAGGTGAGCAGGCAGGGAGGAGGTGAGCAGGCAGGGAGGAGGTGAGCAGGCAGGGAGGAGGTGAGCAGGCAGAGGAGGTGGGCAGGCAGGGAGGAGTTGGGGGCAGGTGAATGGGCAGGGAGGAATAAGGTAGACAGGGAGGAGATGAGCAGGCAGGGAGGAGGTGAGCAGGCAGGGAGGAGGTGAGCAGGCAGGGAGGAGTTGGGGGCAGGTGAATGGGCAGGGAGGAATAAGGTAGACAGGGAGGAGATGAGCAGGCAGGGAGGAGGTGAGCAGGCAGGGAGGAGGTGAGCAGGCAGAGGAGGTGGGCAGGCAGGGAGGAGGTGGGCAGGCAGTGAGGAGGTGATCAGGCAGGGAGGAGGTAGGCAGGCAGACAGGAGGTGGGCAGGTAAGGAGGAGGTAGGAGGAACTGGGCAGACAGGGAGGAGGTGAGCAGGCAGGGAGGAGAAAAGCAGGTAGGGAGGAGGTGGGCCTGCTAATAGGAAATGAGCAAGCTGTAGGAGATGCACAGGCTCTTGTAGGCGGTGAGCCAGGTGTAGGAATGTGGGCAGGCTGATATGAGGTGAGCCAGCTGGTAGAAGGTGTCTAGCATGATTTTAAGTGAGCAGTCTGGCAGGAAATGGGCAGGGTGGCCAGGGAGTCCTGGACCTCATGGTTGTCCAATGAAAGGATCCTGTGGAGTGCTTGTGCTGGGCATGCCAGTGGGGTGGAAACTGTCCCATGTTGCCTGGGGCCTTACAAGTGTCTGTGTGTTCCAGGGTCGGCTGTGTCTGCTGAGCCCCATCATGGTTCCTGTGGGAGCAGCTGTTTGAGCTGGGATATGCTGCGGGGCTCAGGCAGGGGCTTTGTTGGCTCCAGGTGCCATGCGACGGACCCAGGCAACCATCCTCATAATGGGCTCAGAGAGCTTAGGGGAGGCGGCTTGGCATGGTCAGACACTTGAACTTCCCTGTACCAGGAATAGGGTGGTTCCAGGCTTCATGGTGCTCACATTCCCACGGTTGCCTTATCTTTGCAGTGCCCTGATGCCCAGCCTGGAGCTGAACACATAAGTCACCCAGGAGCCCTCAATGTGGTGCAGTGGAATCTAGAATTTAGAGTCAGGCAGACTGAGGTCAAATCCTTATTCAGTTGCTTACTCTTCGTGCCACCTTGTGTGTTAGGCTGTTCTTGTGTTGCTATACAGAAATGCCTGAAACTGTGTAATTTATAAAGAAAAGAGGTTTAATTGGCTCACTGTTCTGCAGGCTGTACAGAAAGCATGGTGCTGGCATCTGCTTGGCTTCTGGGGAGGCCTCAGGGAGAGGGGTGTGGCCTCAGGGAACCTACTAAAGGCGGCAGAAGGTGAAGCGGGAGCAGGCATGTCACATGGCAGGAGTAGGAGCAAGAGAGGGGTGCCATACCCTTTGTTTTTTTTTTTTGAGACAGAGTCTTGCTCTGTCACCCAGACTGGAGTGCAGTGGCACAATCTTGGCTCACTGCAAGCTCCGCCTCCCAGATTCACATCATTCTCTTGCCTCAGCCTCCTGAGTTGCTGGGACTACAAGTGCCCACCACTATGCCCGGCTAATGTTTTTGTATTTTTAGTAGAGACAGGGTTTCACCGTGTTAGCCAGGATAGTCTCGATCTCCTGACCTCATGATCCACCTGCTTCGGCCTCCCAAAGTGCTGGGCTTACAGGCGTGATCCACCATGCCCGGCTGGGGTGCCATATACTTTTAAAACAACCAGATCTCATGAGAAATCATTCATGGTTGTGGGGACAGCACCAAGGGGATGGCGCTAAACCATTCATGAGAAATCCACCCCCATGATCCAATTGAGGTAAGAGGCAGGGCTGGACTCAGGAGGCAGGACTCAACTCTAGTGGTGTGGCTTGGACACCAGACCAAATTGGGGACTAGCTAAGACAAGCGTGGGGCAGAAGCAGTTTTCCATAAGACACACCAGTGTGCCATGTCAGTTTACCGTTTCCATGGCAACACCTGGACGTTACCCTTTCCCTAGAAATGTTTGCATTACCTGCCACCTAACTTGCATATAATTAAAATTGGGTATAATTTAAAAGTGAGTTCTGACAACAGAACAGCCTTTGATCTGCTACTCTGGGCACACTGCCTGTAGGGTAACCCTGCTCTGTGAGGAGCAGTACCTTTGCTGCTGCTGCACACTGCTGCTTCAATAAAAGTTGCTGTCTAGCACCACCGGCTGGCCCTTGAATTCTCTCCTGGGTGAAGCCAAGAGCCCTCCCAGGCTAAGTCCCAATTTTGGGGCTCACCTGCCTGGCATTGCAATCACCTCCCACCAGGCCCTCCAACACTAGGGATGACAATTCAACATGCAATTGAGAGGAGACGACATCCACACAATATCACCCTTGTAGGCATTTTACTTCCTGGAGCCTTCGTTCTCCATCTGGGAAAGGGGCACCGTTGCTGCATTTCCCAGAGCTGCTCTGATGAATCACTTGCTGCCCTGTGGGTACTCGGTAGCTGCCTCATCCTTACTCCCAAAGCCCCATGGTGAGAAGGCTCCTCAGCATGGGAACTGTGGGGCCATCAATCCCTAAAGGTAGTGGTGATGAAGTTGCTCCTTCTGAGGACACAACCTTGTGGGCCTCAAAGGCTGTTCAAGTTTCTGGGGCCCCTGAGAAATACAACCATCCCTGGGGTCTCACCCCAAAGCCTCCACGAGCTGTGCACATCGAGACAGGGGGCAGGCATCCAGGAGCAAGGTGTGGGCAGAGACGGGGTGATGACGAGGGTGAGGGTAGCCGGGGTGGTGGAAGGGGGAAGAAGGCATTGGTGACAATAGCAGTAGCCAACACATCTCCACTTGCAAATGAGGGGACTGGGCACAGAGGGGCTGAGTGCATTTTCCATGGTCACACATCACTGGTGTTCGAACCCAAGAGACCCAGCTGCACAGTCGGGCTCTCAACCGTGAACCTGAGGAGGGAGAATGTGGGCAAGGAGCTCCGGGGAGCCTACGGCCACCCTGGCACAGTGCACCATCCTGCCCCCATGTCCCCGGTGTGAGGTGACAAGCTGGGGCAGGGTTGTCATGCATGGCACCAGTAATTGACAAAGGCAGAGCACTCAGGTCTCTCTAAGAGGAAGGAACTGCTCAAGGACATAATCTCAGGCTGGGAATGCATTGATCCGGGAACTGGCTGCACCCAGAATTCAAACCCAGACCTGCCTGATGTCAATGTCCTAGGGCTTTTGATGGTCCTGGTTCCCCCTGTAACTGCTGGGCCTCTTCAGCACTCCTGAGACTGTTTATCAGATACATCATTACCCAGTGTGAGCATTTATGCAATGTTAATTAGTCCCAGTGAGGATCAGTAACTGTTTAGGAGCAGAGTTTGTCAACTGCAGCCTGAGTTTCCTCTTCTTGGCTTCCTCCTCGGAGCCCGGGCAGTGGCTCAGCAGAAGGGGGAACCAGCCCCCCCAGCCCATTAGAGGCCTGGTCTAGTGTCTGGGAAATGTGGCCCATACCTTCCCCACCCCCACTCCCTGCGCGGCTCCCCATGGCCTGTTCAGTCCTCAGCTCTGGTCTGTTGAGCTCCCCTGGCCCTTGAGGCTGATGGACACCTTCACTCTCCACCCTCTCCCCACCTCCCCTCCCACAGCCCTGCAGTGTCTAGGGCTGGTGGTGCCTCCTTGGACATTTAGTGCTGTGATTGGAATGCCCTCTCCAAAAGTCATGTCTACATTCAAGTGCCAATATACCACTACTGAGAGGTGGGGTCTCAGGTCATGAGGGGCTCTACCCTCATGAGTGGATTAATGCCTATATATAGGGAGTGGGCTTCTGATAGAAGGATCAATTTGGTCCCATTTCTCTGTCTCATGCACACTTCCTTGCCACCCAATGTCTTCTACCATGGAAGAACCCTCGCCAGATGCAGCACTGTGCACTTGGACTTCCCAGCTCCAGAACCATGAGCCAAATACACTTCTGTTTTTTATAGATTACCCCATCTGTGGTATTCTGTTATAGCAGGAGAAAATGAGCTGTCATCCAGCACCTCCCTACCCTCAGGGGCTCCCTACTCCAGGCTCACCACTTCCAGCCCCCTCCGCTCATGTGGTCATCATTTTGGAGTGAGGGCCTTGGAGTCAGACAGACCCAGGTACCTCACCTCTCATTGGTGTATGACTTTGAATGAGTTACAAAACTGCTGTCAGCCTTAGTTTCCCCATCTGTAAATTGGGTTTTATAAAAATGAGTGGCAAATGTCTGTTAAATGCCTGGCTGATGTCTGGTCATTGTATGTGCTCAGTAAACAGGGCTTACTATTTTATCCCTTCTGTTCTCCAAAAACACTAGTGACACCCCGTTGATAGTCTTAAGATTTTAGCCTGGCATTTAGGGTCCTGACAGTTTGCCTCCAGCATCTTTCCAGCCTCATCACTTTTGGCCCTACCTTCTCTCAGTCTGGAGTGGTGTTTTTCCTGACCACTTGCTGTGACTCAAACATGCCTCATACTCACTCATGCTGTGTGCTCTGTATGAAGTCATCACTCTCACTGACTCCTTCCATCTTCCCCACAAGGCCTAATCCCACTCCTGCCCAGAAATCCACCAAACTTTGAACCACACCTCCTCCAGGAAGCCTTCCAGGATGCCTCAGTTGAGCAGACCTTCTCCCTCCTCGGAAGTCCTATGCTCCAACTAGGGACCTCCTGCCTCCAGGTGGTGAGCTTTTTCTCACCTCTGAGCCTGCACATTAGCTGTTGCCTCTGCCTGGAATGCTCTACCTCTGTGCTTCATGGAGGGGCTGGTACACACCTACCCTTCAGATCTCTGTGCCAATATTGCCCTCTCAGAAAGGCCTTTTGTGACCAGCCTTGTTAATCCCACCCCAGTCCCCAGGTGCACTCTCTGTCCTGTCACCTTGCTATGATCTTCAGTGTACTTGTCAAAATCCACTGATTTTTTTTTCTCAAATAAGTCTTACTGGATGTAAACTCCATGAACTCACTTGTTCACAGTCATTCCCCAGCACAGGGCAGTTCCCTAAGAGGTCCCTAATAAACATGTGGAAAACGGGAGAGAGGAAGGAGGAAGAGAAGGAAAGAGAGAGGGAGAAAAGAAAAGAAGGTAGGAGACTGAGGCGGGAGGATTGCTTCAACCTAGGAGATCAAGACCAGCTTGGGCAACATAGGAAGACAAAAAATAAAATAAAATAATTTAGCCAGGTGTGGTGTTGTGTGCCTGCAGTCCCAGCTACTGGGGAGGCTGAGGTGGGAGGATGGCTTGAGCTTGGGTGGTCAAGGTAGGTGTTAACTGTGATTGCACCACTGCACTCCAGCATGGGTGACAGAGTGAGACTCTGTCTCAAAAAAAAAAAAACAAAAAACAAAAAACAAAAAAAAGAGAAGTAGGGAGGGAGAAGAGAAGAAGAGAGGGAAGGAGGGAAAAAGGAAGGAAGGTAAGAAAAGAAAGGGAGGAGATAAGGCCAAAACATTCTGGATGAAACACAATTATGTTCAAATGGCTAACAGAGTTCTCATGGTGGAACGTGTTTTGTTTAATACTTTCATCTTTCTTGTCTGCTGGAATAATGAATTCTGTTAAGCCCCTTGAAGCCAACTGTCAAAGTAAAGCATTTTGGGGAGACATATCTCTCACTCTGATGGCAAAATTCATTTGAAATGGTTTTTTAATCCAGTCTCCCTGTGAAACCTGGAGTTGAAATTTTAAAGCCTGTTCACCCTAAAAGGTTTCTTCCCACTTCTCCCCACTGCACCCTCTCCCGGTGCCCTGTCCTCCATCTCTTAGAAAATAACACAGCAAAGAATTGCAGCTGGCATAATGATGACCATTTTTTCTCATGACAGGTTTTTAGAAGGAAAATGACAGAGCACAAAGCCTTGTTTTTCAGTGTTTGGGAAAGGGAGGGAGGTGCTTTGCTGTCAAAGCTGGCAAGAGCAGAGGAGGCTCAAGGGAGCAGGTGGGTCTTTACAGTCTTGAGGCCTGTGAAAGCAGGCGGGAGCTCTGGGAGGATGATGGCGCCCTCATCCCTGCTAAAGCCAGGGTGAGGAGGTGTGGGCCGGGAGCTACCTCTTTGTCTCTGATCCCTGCACCTCTGTGTCCACCTGCCAGAGCCTATCCCTGTGTGTGGGCTTGGCACTTTTCAGTTCCCAAAGTGCTTCATTTATTTGTTCATTCATTAATTAATTCACAAATTCATTTGTGTTATTCACGTGTTGATTAGGGCTCACCATGGATCATGATCTGTATAGGGCTCTGGGGTTATGCAGATCCTATAGACAGATCCCCAGGACATGTCATGTAGTCAGATGGCCATGAATCTCAGGAGAGATAGGTGCTTGGCACACAGTAGGCACTTCCATTAGAATGTGTGGGCAGCGTACAACAGAAAACCCCACAACAGGGCTCAAGCAACTGAGACATGAAATGTTCTCATAGAACCTGATGTTTTAGAGCAAGGGTTGCCCAGCTGCAGACTGTGGGCCAATTAGGGCCACTGTCTGCTTTCGTTCAGCTCACAAGCTAAGGATGGCTTTCATACACAAACTTTCTTAATTGATTTGACAACAGGGAAAACGCAACGAAATTTGAATCCCAAGTAAGCAAAATGTTATTCCCCCTTGCAAAAGAGAATGTCTTCATTAGATCTGGGTTATAAAAAATTGTCCTTGATTGTTATATTTTGAATTTCATTAATACATTTTGATGAAATTTGTGGAAATTTGTTTTCTCTCTTTTTAAATTAATACTTACATAATATGCTTGGTTTTGTCTCTTGGCTCACAAAGTCTAAAGTATTCACTATCTTTCCCTTCACAGAAAATGTTTGCTGGCCCCTATTCTAGAGGGAGGTGGTTCCCGCTTGGTCAGATGCTCTGGGATGTCAACAAGGACTTCTTCCCTCCTTACCATCTTTGGCTGTGGGGGCTTTTTAATCCTTAGCTTGTTGCCTCATGGTTGCAAGTTGGCTGCCACAACCAGACATCAGGTGCCCTCATGACAGCATTCAAATCAGGAAGAAAGGAGGAGGCAGGGGAAGAAAGGGACGCTTCCTAGAAGCAGTTGTTTCCCAAGAGCAAGTTTCCTCTCTCACCCCAGTGGCCAGGTCTGGGTTGTGTGCTCAGGCCTAAAAGGATCTCTGGAGAAGGGGGATGGGGTGCCTGGCTCAACTTCACCCAAAGCTTCTGTCCTCAGAAAGCCAAACTCTTGTCAGAGTTTGCTGATGAGTGCAGTGTGGGGTCTGGGGTAGGGACAGAAAGCCTGTCTCTGAGCCTCCACCCCTGTGGGTTGTATGATCTGGGAAGTACTCTACCTCCTCCTCTGTGGAGCTGGGACCACGACAGCACCTGCTGCATAGGGAAGTCGTGCAGGTGACGTGGGTCATGTGTGCAGGTGCCTGGCTCATGAGGGTGTTAACAACTGTCAGCTATTGCGGGGAAGAGGCCCATCTGTAAAGTGGCCCATGGTGCCCTCTCTGTAGCAGTCCCAGAGGTGACAACAGCAGGAATATCAGTTCACGGGTGTGAGCACTTCCTACGTGTGCAGGGCACCCTGTACCTGCACTCGCTCACTTAATCCTCACAGCCACCCAAGGAAAGAGCCCTTTTCATCCTCATTTTATGTCAGAGGAACTGAGGCTCAGGAAGGGGAACCTAGGTGGAGTGAGGGCAGGTGGGGCTCCAGGGTGCTCAGAGTCCAACTGCTGTGCTCTGACCTACTGCAGGGCCCTGGCACAGGCAGGTGCCCAGGTGACCCCTTTCCACCCTGGGTCCAGGCCAGTGGCTGGGCCAATTGCTCTCCCAACCCTGTTGTCTGTCCCTCCCTGGGCTCCAGAGCCCTAGACCTGCCTGTGGCGTGGGGAGATTTGCCACCGTTCTGGCTGCCCTCCTGCCCAGGATAATGAATGGACGCATTCTGTGTCAGCAGTGGTGAGGATGCACGACAGTCAAGCTGGTGACGCCATGTCTTGGTTGTCAATTGGCAACTTGCACTTTTTTGTGAAACAGGATACAATTATGTAGAACATAAGCATATGCTAATGAGGTATAATTACACTCCATATTTATAAATTTATCAAAATATGCAAAACCCACTTCCATAATTATACACCCACGGGCACACCACAGTTTAACAGCTGCTCGAGGTCTCTCCCCAGCACCATAATGTGAGCTTGGGCACCAAGTGGGACCCGAAGCCTGCAGCCTAGCTCTGCTGGGGAAGCCTCCACTGTCACTGCTGTTGGCCCCATGCAGACCTGCCCCATTGCTGTCCTTGTCAGCCTTCCTGGTGCTCCTGGATTCCTGGTTTGTGGAGGCTGGGGGGTGGATGCAGGCAGAGGAGACAGCATGTGTGAGGACACTGAAGCAGGAGAGGTGCGGTGACTTGGAGGATCTGAGCCAAGCCTGAGTGGAGCAGAGCATGGGCTCAGGGAAGGAGAGGCTGGCGGGGGTGGGGAGGTGGGAGCAGACTGCCGGGCTTCATGGGTGGAGATGAGGAGAGATGAGCTGCATTAGGGAGCAGTGGGGAGCAACTCCCTTCCCCCTGGGGAGGTGAGGAATGAAGCCCCCTCTCCCAGGTTCTGGGCAGAGGCTGAGAACCTGGAGCTGGGGACAGGGGAAGAGGGGTGGGGATGGCAAAGGCTCAGTCCTCTTAGAGTGATGGTCTGTCATCAGACGGGGACCCCATCAGAAAAGATTCATTTCCCAGGGGCTCAGCTATTTCTGACTCCCCCAGTACAAGGAAATTTAGGAACAGCAGAAATGGACCTATTTGGTATAACTATCACATAAAATAGCTGACAGATAACCATTTTGACATGTAAAGACAGCAATTTCAGTGGATCCAAAGTAATGTTTTTGCCACCAGCAGTGACCAGGTTGCTTTTCCTTTATCAAAATGATACTTTCAGTGAGAAACCTGCCTCATCCTTCCCTCCACTTCCCTTCCTGTCTCTCCCTGGATGAGACAATCCCTGGCAGAATTTAGAGAAATCAACCGTAGTAACAGTTGCCAAATGTTAACGTGAGGTTTTTAAACCTGGGGAGGTTTAAAAAGATGGACTCCCACATGCCAGCCCCTGAGATTCAGTTCAGCTGGTCTAGGCTAAGCTGCCAGCTGCCTCCCCAGCGAGCAGACTCCCAGGAGTTCCTCATATTCTCAACCCTGCCCTGCTCAGAGATACCAACAGCTCCTTATTGCTTGGTGGAAAAATCCAAACTCCTTATCCCAGCCTGTGGAATCCCCCGCATCAGGTCTCACCTCACTCTGCCCCCACCATCGCTCCACTTCCCTTTGGGAACCCCTGGCAGGACCGATTGAATGGGATTTGATTAAACAATAGATTTCCCTGCAAAGCCACACTGTATGTCATTCTCTGTGACACAGGCTGGTGCCGATACTCCATTTCACAACTGGGGAAATGGAGGTGCCAGGGCTCACAGCATGAGGATTTTAACTTCATCCAAGGCTACAGCTGCCACTGCTTCTGCCTCTTAAGCTTCAGTGCTTTGTTTATCTACTCAATAAATATTTGTTGAGCATCTACTACATGCTCAGCTCTGTTCTAAGTGCTAGAGATGCAACAGATAGCAAAACAGACATGGCTTGCCAAGGAAGGGGGATAGATTTGGTTGGTAAAGAAACAAGAAACAAAAACTGAGCTCTCTTTAGATTCAGGCAGCTTATGACTTGAATAGCCAGCAAAAGCAAGGTCAGCAAAGTGCCAGCCCCCACGGCCCATTGCCCACAGGATGACCTGAACACAGAGGGGCCCGATGACACCATGATGTGGGCAGTGGGGTGATCTGTTGCTGAGAAGCTGATCCATGCTGTGGCTAAGCAGTCGACAGCCTGCAGCTGTACCCTAAGGCAGCCACTCTCATGTTCCCAGGGTTCACGGGCATTCTGCTAAGACTTGGATCAGTGGCAGTTCAGTCTTGCCTACAGGGTCAATGTGGAGAGAATAAGGGGCCCAATGGCAGGGCCCCTCCTGTACACAGCCCTGTCTCAGGGGCCCTTTTGAATCCATGAGTTAAAACTCCCAGGTAATTCCAATGGGAAGCATGCAGTGAGTGCTCTAGTCTCACTGCTCTAGGAGTTTGTGTGATTTCCAAGGATTACTTCCAGCCCTGCCACCCCCACCCCCTACACACCCCAATCATATACTGTTTGTAAAATACAACATACACATCTGTGTCTATTTCATATCCAGTACTTAGCTGCTAAGCACCACCCACCCATCTTGCCATTTCAAGTTCACCTACTCCATGAGGGGGGCTTAATTTCCCCACTTTTTAGATGGAGCAAGGCAGTGGTCCCAGAGCTAATCACTGGCAGAACCAAGACTTAGATCCAGGCCTCTCTGGAAGCCTCTCCCCTTGACTCCTCACACCACTCTGGCCTCCTAAGCCCAAGATGCTGACAGGCTGTGTCCAAGGTTCTGCCATGTTCTAAGCATCCCAATAGTGTCCCATGCTCACACCTGGTATTCTGCTGTTTTGTGACCCTTATGTTGTGATCTTGACAATTCTACTCTCTTAGTGTCATGCATCTCTACGTCCAACAATAAAAGCTTCTTCTTTCACTGTGTTCAATAGTTTCTGACTCCCACCTTTGGTGAGTGTAATCTCTGTGACTCTGTGACTGCCCCCAGCCTGAGCCTGCCCAGGGCTTCGAGTTACTCCACTGCTCCCCTTTTAAGCTCCCTCCAAATCATTCAAGGCCTTTTCCTTCTCTGGGGCCCATTTCAGACTTTCTGAGTTTGTGGCTATGGCTGTCACCTAATGTTATCAGTCACGACAATGACAATTAGAGCAATTAGGTTGGGTGATAAACTCCTGCTGGATTTGGGACTCATGGTGAGTCAGGGCCTTGCCTGCTGAAGAGCTGCCAGACACCCCAGCTATGCCTGATAGGCCCTGGCCAGCCCAGATAATGGCATTGGCCTCAATGACAAGGTGAGCGACTTCCTCTAGGCTCACGCAGGCAGACGGTGCTGTCCCTCTCTGCCCATGGCAGGCCTGTGCTTCCAGGCCCCCAGCGTGGTGGCTGTTTGTGGTCCAGGTTCCCTCCTCCTTTTTCCAAACCTGGAGTACTTGTGCTCACCTCTGTGGGGCTTCTGCATTCTCATTCCAGATCCTGACTGGATAAGGGAAAGCTTATCCCATCAGTGGTCTCCAAGCCCAGGTACAGGTGGAGGGAGGCAGTGTGGCAGGTGGAGGGAGGCAGTGTGGCAGGTGGAGGGAGGCAGTGTGGCAGGTGGAGGGAGGCAGTGTGGCCGCTGGTTAGACCACAGGCCTCAGCTTCCAGCCTGGGTTCTGCCACTATTTTGCATGAGGCCTTGGGTAAGTTAACCTCACTCTCTGAGCTCAGTTCCCTCACGTGTGAGTTGGTAATCACAGCACCTGCCTTATGGGGTGGGGCCAGACTTCAGTGAGATCATGCATGTCATGGGCTCAACAACCACCAGCGCGCACTGCAGAGACAAGGGCTGTTTTTCTTCTTATTGCTGTTGTTGTGTTGGGGCTGGTGATTTCTCTGGTCCCAAGTGCACCCGGGTGGTCATCTCCTGCCCTTGAGGGTGCTGGCTCCAGCTGGACCGCTCACCATTGGAGCAGTGAGAACAGAACAGACCCTGGACCCCACATACCTGGGTTCAGATTCAGCCTCCAGCACTCACTCAATGTGTGACTTGGGCAAGTGGCTGAACCTCTGTGAGCCTCATCAGTTTTTCCACCTGTAAAATGGGCACATAACACTGACCACACAAGAATATTGTGAGGATTTGAAGAGGGTACCTCCACTGAAGCCAGATTCCAGAGCTCAAATTGCACTTTCAGAACTCACTTAGGGGCACAATTTTGGGCAACTTCCCCCACCTCTCCGCCTTGGATTCTCATCTGTAAAGCAGCATCGCTTGCTAGGGTGCTTTCATTCCTCCCAGCCCTGAAGGAGCAGCGGCACTCAGGAGCATCTCAGGATCTCCCTTTCTGCCACCACTGCACTTAGAGATGAAGAAACTGAGGCCAAGGGGCACGGAATTAAATATCTGAGAACAAGACAGAATATGATTATGCTACATTACACAGGGCAGACCATTAGAGAACTAAACGATCTATACTAAAGGGATAATTGCAGGGGACAAAAGCTAAGTTGACCAGAAGCCCGAGATGAAGGAGAGAAAAATGCAGCCTGGGACGAGGACAGCCTCGGCCAGGGCTCGGGTGTTCTTGTTAATAATATTGATCTTTCCCCTCGACATAGCCATGCATCCTTACTGCGAAGCATTTGGCAAGTGCAGACATTTCTGTAAGAGAGTATATAACTCATCTGGTATCTTGCCTCTCAAAGTACTCGTAGTATTCCCCTATTAACACCATTTTTTTCATTCCTTTTCCTTTTCTTACACTAACATCTATTTTCATAATTTCTTTCACATTGGTGTGGCTGTCAGGATAGTCTAGGATATGGTACAAAAACAATCAACCCCCCAAAACAGCAAAGGTAATTTCTTGCTCTTGCTACACATCCCCGCTGACCGGCAGAGAGGCATTACAGACAGCAGGGACTGTCACCGATGCAGGCTCCGCTGTCTGAGGATGTCAACATCTCCACATGTGCTTCTATAGTCACTGTGACAGGGAAGGAGGACAGGGGAGCTGAGCGCTGATTCATAAATGCTCCCACCTGGAAGGGACACTCGCCACCTCTATTCACACTTGATTGGTCAGTGCGAGTCTCATGGCCACCTGACATGAAGGCCACGGGAGATGCTGTTCTCCTGTGGGCCCAGATAAAGAAGTGGACATTGGTGGACCCAGCTGTGTCCTCCCATGTGCGGATACAGATCTGAGGCTTTCCTACCTGACATTCCAGGCTGATGAGTTTCCCATTGCATTGTATATTCATGGAAATTGTCCACGTGATTAATGGTCCTCCTAAACTCCTACTTTTGAAATTTGAAGTTTCTATTTTTTTTTCTTTACTGTCATAAATTACACTGCAGTGGCTAGCTTCATTCTTACATCTGCCTCTGCATTTCTATTTTGTTAAAAAAGATTTCTATAGGGAGATGCTGAGTGACATAGTATGAAAATTTAAAAACTCGTAATACCAAGTATTTATGGAGTGAATAATTCTCGGGTCTTGTTGGCTCAACTTTAATGTAAACCCAGGGCCGGTGTGGTGGCTCACACCTGCAGTCCCAACACTTTGGGAGGCCGGGGCAGGAGGATTGCTTGAGTCCAGGAGTTTGAGACCAGCCTAGGCAACATAACGAGACCTATTTCTACAACTCCCCGCCCCACCCCGCCCCATAAACCAGACCCTATATCTCCTCTCCCTCTCCAGGTTCTCTCCCTGGTTGCACCGTCATCATACTTGGACTGGTGCAGTAGCATCCTGACAGGTTCCTGCCTCTGCCCCGGCTCCACCCTCTCTCCCTGCAGCAGCCCTAATACCTCGGTGAGACTCAGGGTGGAGCCATCTCTGCTCTGCTCTGAAGGCTTGGGGCTCCTGCCTCACTGGGGTGCATCCACAATGACAGTGGCCCTGGCCTGCGGTGTCCAGTCCCATCCTCCCACAGCCTCCAGCCCTATCACCCCTTGGCCCATATGACTCCCCATCCATTCCCCTCCAGTCCCACCAGCTCCTTCCTGGACCAGGGCCTTTGCAGTTCCTCCCTCCAGGCTCTGCCCTGTGCTTTCCTCAGCTGGAACCTCTTCCTACATCTGCTGCGCTCCCTCCCCCTCTCCTTCAGTCCTTGCCTCAATGTCACCTGCTCTGAGAAGCCTTAAAGCCAGCACGATCTGGCTCCGCCACCTCCACAACCTCAGCACCTGGCACAGTTCCCCGTTCAGAATGATGCAGTCACACGGGCGTTCTGCCACTCAAACCTCTGAGCCTTTGCCAGTGTTGTTCCCTCTGCCTGGAGCATCCTCCATGGCATCTCACCTGGTTGACTCCTTTGCATTCTTCAGGTCTCCTGTGAGAAGCCCACCTCACCTCCCTGAAGAGCGCAGGTCCCCTGTTAGCTCTCATCGCGTGATACCTGATTCTTCATGCGTAACTGCTTTAATTTAGCCTGTCCTGTTGACTGGAAACCCCATGGGGCACAGCCTGTGTCTTCCTTAGTCACCCATACCTGGCGCTGAGCTCTGTACTTAGTATCTAGCAGGTGCTTAAGCACACTGAGGGCCCGACTTGTTTGGGGGTCTGTTGAGGATGCTGGGAGGCAAGAGGTCCCTGTGGGGTGAGGGAGGGAATGACAGGAACGGGAGACAGGACCGTGGCGCCAGTGGGGAAACAAACCCTGCATTTGCTGGAGGTGATGGGAACAACATCTGCCTGCTTCTGCCCCAGCTGGGCCTGGACGATCGGAATGGCGAAACCAGAGGCCACTGGGCCGTCTGCAGATGAGCCTGACATGTGCGGTGGAGCTTGGACTGCGTCACCCAGCGGGTCGTCAGTAATTTGGCGGTCACAGGCCCATCCTACCCTGCATGGATCAAGGGACATGGGTGAGGCTGGTGCCTTAGGAAGTGGACTGAACTCATTCTTAGTTAAAATAGAACTGATTAAATGGATTGCCTCACATCATTCCTTAAAATCTCCCTTCAGGCCCCTCCGCGGCTGCCTTTCTTCTTTCGCTCGATGCTTGGATCACTGCTTATTTCTTCTCTTTGCTTAATGACAAGACACAGAAAAAGGAAGGAGGGTAGCAGAGGGCGAACATGTAGGCCCCATTTTTGCCTAAAACAAAGAAACCATTTTGGCAATTGCAGGAAGGATGGAGAATTATGCGGCATTATGTCCATTACAGCCTGGGGGGGGATGGAGGACAAGGTGGTTCTTGGGTGGGGGTGCGGTGGAAGCCCGCCTTGGTCACGTTACGGGGGGCAGCATGCGGGCATGTGGGGAGAGAGCGGCTGGACTGGGTGGGACCTGGAGCCCAGGAGGGTGGGTTTGCTGGGGGGTCCATTGGGCTTTAGTGAGGCCCTTGGTCCGCTTCACCCAGAACCCCTCCATATGTGCACGCAGGGGGCTGGTGCCACATATGTGGCCACAGGCACACACAGACATGGTGGCAGGCACACACAAGCACAGACGGTCCATTCACAACACAAGGACACGGGCACAACATTCACCCCAATGTGTGCAAACACACACAACACACAGGCACACCACAGGATTCACACAGACACATGACACCATCATGACTCACACCACACTCATACGGACCACAAGCACACCCAGTACACATTCATTTCAATGTTATACACACATGTGCATCACACTCACACGTACACCACACCACGAGATTTCAACAGACACACGCAAGACCCAAATACACTACCACTACACACACCCATGTGCACATTAAGCACTCATGGGGCACAACATTTCCCACATGTGGCTGCACCACACACCCACCAGCACCACCGAGTTCCACCACAGACACATTACAATTTTACTGCCACTCCACACAACCAATGCACACATCATAAGGGCACATGGCACAACACTTCATCCACAAATGTGTGCACAACAACACACACAGGTGACAACGATTCACACAGACCAACTACATACATGACCACTCACACCACACCAATTGCACACTAAGCAACATTGGGGCCACACATTTCATCCCACAGCCTGTGTGCCACCGACCACACAGGCACACACAGATTCATCACAGACAGCATACATACATACCATCACCACACACCAATGCACACATAAGCACATGGGCATACTCCACGTGCACACACACACATTTGCACTCACAGATTCATACAGACACATATAGACTCAGCAACAACACGAGTCAAACACAAACATACAGACAACAAGCACACTGGCACACACTCATCCCAATGCACACACACATGTGCACACAGATTCACACAGACACACACAGACACATGGATATGTACCACTCACACACACCCATGCGCACACAAGCACGCAGGCACACATTCACCCACGTGCACACATACACATGCACACACAGACACATACAGACACAGAGATGCACACCACTCACACACACCCATGTGCACACAAGCACACAGGAACACATTCATTCCGTGAGCACACACACATGCACACCCCACACAATCCAGTCCATTCCTCCTTTTAGATTCCCCTCTAGTGACCTACTTTGTTTGCACCCACTGCCATGACCCTGTGCGACCCCTCTCAGTTCTTACCTGAAGCCCTGCTATACCCTCCTTGCCTTCACTGAGGGGCCGATAAACAGCATTTCTGCTTCCCCCCAAGTCTGGAACAAATTGAAACAAAGACACAGAAGTCAGGCAGATTTAAAAATTTCCCTTCATTACTGCTGAAGCTGCTTGGAGGACACAGCACAGAAGAAGCGTGACGGTGAGTTGGTAACGCTCTCAAGTATTGAACGGATTCTCCCCAGACAGCAGTCCTCCCCGCCAGGGACTCGGCCTGCACACTAAGCTTACCATGAGGCTGAAGGTGGTGAGAAGGCCCTTGTCTGGGTGAGGAGCCAAAGGAGGCCACAGTGAGCTCACAGTAGCCCACAGACAGACTGTCACCGTCATTCCCCAAAGGAGGTGGTATAGGGTAGTGGTTGAGAACACCGGCTCTGGCATCGATAAAACCTGGTTCAAGTCCAACCTCTGCCATTTACTAGCTCTTGGACTGTAAGCTAATTAATAAATCTCTCTAAACCTCATCACCAGCATCTGTAAAGTGGGGATAATGAGGCATATCTTGTGGGTTTGTTGAGAAGATTAAGCTAGGTAACACAAGCAAAGTGCTTAGACTAGTGACTGGCTTATAATACACAGCTCTCAAAACTTATTGAGTCTAACATGAGTTAGCTCCACTGTCATTTTATTTTATTTTTTTGAACAGAACAAGCTCGTGCCTGCCTCGGGCCCTTTGCACTTGCTGTTCTTTCTTTTGGGAGTGCCCTGTCTTAGATCTTAGCATGGCTGCTCCTCTTCATTTAGGTTTCAGCCCAAATGCTACCTGTTTCAGAAGGCCTTCCCTGGCTCCCCCAGGTCAAAGCATCTTCTCTCCAAACCTGAGTTGTTATCACATTGTCCTGTTTAATTTTCTTCAAGCACTTTGCACCCTCTGAAATTGTCTTTCCTTCTTTCTTTATTTATTTACTGATTTCCTTCTTTATTTTTTGTGTTCCTTTTGTCCATCTTATTTCCCTTGGAGGTCAACCCTGCACCTTGCACAGGGCCTGGAACGTATTAGCTGCTTAACCTTTACTGGTTAAATGAATGAATGAAAGAACGAATGGATTCTACACTGATACCTGATTCTACTCCCCGAATTTCACTTTTTGAAGGTTTTTTGTTCAGGGGCTTGGGGCACCTGCTAGCTCCTGGGATCCCAATATCGTTTAATCCCCATGGAGCCGGAGAAGAACAGAGCCTACAGGGAATGGCTTCTTCCTGTTACAGAAGCAGGAGCTCACTGCAGGGAACAGAAAACCCAATGCACACTGGCTTAAACTATAAAGCCTAGAATTGGATTGGGTCTCAGACAAGAATTGATGTAGCTCCCCGGTTGTGTGACCAAGGACCCAGTGTTTTTTCAGTGATCTGCTCTGCCTCCGAGAGTATCAACTTCATCTTCAGTCTGTCTTCTCCTGTGGTTCCACATCAACTTGGGTGATGTATTTCCTCCTTCCCATTTAGCAAAACGTATTGTGTCTCCCAACCAGAATGGAGAAGTCCTGGGCTTTGCTCTGACTGGCTCATGTTAAGTAACGTATCTTCCTCTGAACTCATCCTGTGGTGACTGGCCTGGTGTCTGACATGGCTCAGTTCAGTCACGGATGTGGCTAGGGGAGTCTGGAAACCAGAGTCAAAGATGGGGTCAAGACTGCCCCCCAAAGGGAGAGGCAAAGGGGGTGGGTGTGTGTGTGCATCAGTGGCCCTGGGATGCTCCCTGTCTCAGCCCCGTGGAGGGAGATGGTGACAGTGGAGTTGATCAGACTGGAGACCATGAGATCTACAAATCCAGTCTGGTGCCACCACCCTCACTTTCCCGGGAGATGAGCATGGATTCGGCCTCCAGTGCTGACCAGCTGCCTACCCCAAGCCCTTGCCCTGCCCTCCCCACAGATGCCCTGAAGCTGACAGGCACAGAGGCTGCCCTCTCTGGCTCCTTGGCCAACATGGATCACTCCAGATCCCTGCAGCTCTGTGCTCTGGCCGAAAATGCACTTGGGTTGCTATGTTCATTACAGACTCAGGGCTTTTGGGGCTGGAGGTGCTGCAGAGACTGTGTATATGGGGAACCTGAGGCCTGAGAGCAGGTGCTTAGTCTCATTCCATGGAGCTGGGCCCAGGGTCCTTGTTCTCAGGCCTGGTCTTTGTACTGCACCACAGAGTCACTCCCTTCCATTAACTCCCCACAACTGGAGGCCCATCCCTTCCCCTCCCTAAGCCTCCTCCTGGTCTCCTTCATCCTCAGACCTGGCAGCTGGCCAACTTCTTTCGTCCTGCCTGCACCATCCTTGGTGTCCTTTCCTGTCCCCACCTGGAGGTTCAGTCATGCCTAGCTCTAGAAAGTTGGTGGTGATCATGCGTAATGTTTACTGAGAACATGGACTGCTCCGGGTGCTGAGCTGAGTACACATATTGTCTCACTCATTCATTTAATGTATTTGCGATGTTTTCCATGTGCCACATGCCATTCCAGGTGCTTGAGAGAGAATCATGACCAGAAACTCAGTTCTTGGTTTGATGTAGCTTCCAGTTTAACTGGAGAAAACAGACATCAGCTAAATAACAAAGGGATAAAATTTAAAAAATTTCCAGCTTCCAGTTCCAGTCCCGCAGAGAGGATCCTAAGCTAAGCTGTGATGTGATTTATGGTCCCATTAGAAAATCATCATTGATTTATTCTCCTTTCTTTCTCTGTTCATTGGGTACTCACTGTTCCTTTTTATGGTAAAGACCTGGGGCCAGAAAACAAAGGAGGGTTTATTGAGCATCTATTGCATGCCAGACACTGTTACCTCATTTTGCCTCTGCAGTGATGCTTCCAGGTAGACGTGACTATCCCCACCCTGCAGGCAAGTAAGCTGAGGCTCGTGGCTCAGGGCTGAGATCACACAGCACCTACTCTGGTTTCTTGGTAATTCAGTGAGGATCTAAGAGACAGTCTAAGAGACAGTGACATCTTCTATCTCTGTCTCTCCAGTCTGTTTTCATGCTGCTAATAAAGACATACCCGAGACTGAGTGATTTATAAAGGAAAGAGGTTTAATGGACTCGCAGTTCCACATGGCTGGGGAGGCCTCACAATCATAGGGGAAGGGGAAGGGGAAGCAAGACGCATCTTACATGGCAGCAAGCAAGAGAGAGCTTGTGCAAGGGAAGCCCCCTTTATAAAACTTTCAGATCTTTTGAGTCTTATTCACTGTCATGAGAACAGTGTGGCAGAAACCACCCCCATGATTCAATTATCTCCACCTGGCCCCGCCCTTGACACATGGAGATTATTATAATTCAAGGTGAGATGTGGGTGTGGTCACAGCCAAACCACATCAGGCTTCCACTCTGCTCAGGAGGCTGTATTGTTGTTATTATTATAATGACCACTACAGTGACACAATCAGCCACAGGTACCCTTCCTTTCAGAACCCACCATGGGACTGTGAAGGTGCAAAGCGCTTTACTTAGATGGTGCCTTTTCATCCATAAAACACATGGGCAAGGCCGGTACTGGCCTCATTTCACACACAAGGTTGTGGATCTGTGGGGATAAGGGACTGGGCCAAGAGCACTGGCGAGTCAGGGCAGGACTTGCCCTCAGGTCTTCTAGGTCCTCAACCAAGAGGGTGTGTCATTTATTCAAAGATGAGGGGTGGCCATTTCTTCACCATCAGCAGATATGCCAAGAAACAGGAGAGGATTGAAACAGGTGCACAGAGAGAAGCTGAGATGAGAAAGCATGAGCCCCGAGAGAGGGGTGGGCAGGGCAGCTGTGGTGGTCTCAGTGGGGAGTTTCAATTCCTTGTTCCAGGCCTGCGTTAGGGGTCTAAGTTCTCAGAGATACCTTTGGAGCCTGGTCCTCCACCCCTCTCCAAGTTTTCTTTGCTTAAATTACATCATTGAATTTTTTTTTTTCTGTTATTTGCAAAGAGCCTTAGACACAGATGCCAAAGAAATCTGCTTATTAAAAAAAAAACAAAACAACAACAACAACACACTGTTAAAAAAAGCAAAAATCTCAATAATGAGTGTGTCTTATTCAGAGAGCCCTCATCAAATAAGAGGAACGAGGATTTTGCAAATCTATATGGAAATTAAACCTGCAATCTGGGCACACAATTGTTTGACAAGTGATAATTAACTGCTGACAATATAATTTCGGTTCAGATTCAAATGTGTTTTTCATTAAAAAGTAATCAAAGAGATGCTTGCATCTGGAAGTCCAGCCTCCAGCAGTGGGAGCTCAGCTCCTCTGCTGAAAGGCTTCAGGGTTAGCATTGAGTACTCACTGTTCTTGGCCAGATGGGGCATGGACTCCAAAAGCGATGCTGGAAACAGGGAAGCTCGCAAAAGGCAGCTCAGTCAATCTCTCTTTCACGAAGGGTCCCATATCCTCCTCTGGGCATCTCTGACCCAACATGTTGATCCCGCCAGTTGGCTTGGTGCTGGTTCCAGCTCTGACCCCAACAGTTGGCTTGGTGCTGACCCTCGCTTCAGGGAGGTATGGAACACTCTCATCTCTGCAGCCCCTACCACACCTGTGGTCCTGCGGATGTCATATTCCATCTCTCCATTTACAGAGGTGGAAACTGAGGCTCAGATGCCAGTCACTTTTTCAAGGCCACACAGCTTGTGAGGGGCCAGACAGACATCTGAACTCCTCCTGCCTGACTCCCACATCTGTGCCACAAACCCTGCCCTCCTCCCTTTCCTCTAGTCAACTCAGCTTCTCTGTGCTTCAGTTTCCTCTTCTGTAAAATGAGGATAATAATGGTATTCACCTCATGAGCTTGTCATGGGGATTAAACAAGCTCATGTACAGAACAGTGCCTGACACATAGAAATTTCTCCGTAGATGTCAGCTATGATACTTTTTAGTAATTAATTCAGATGATAAGTAAAATCATTGCACCCTCTTGTGAGACCAGCTGATTCCACCCCTGCGATCACCCAAGTCCGACGCTGTCCAGATCTCTGGCATCCATCTGAATGGAAGAGCCACATGGAATCCTGTGTTCTCAGGAGCAGAAGGGTTCTTCTGCCACACACAGAGCGAGCATTTGCCCCCTGGCCGAGGGCGGACCCCTCTGAGTGCAGACTCCTCAGTTTCCTGGTAGCGGTTGTCCCAAAAGCTCTGCTTTTCTCATCCAAACTCAGCATGTGGCCAGCTATGACCCATGGGATCACTTTTCTCCATTTATTTATCCCTTAAAGTCTTCCTGGATGTCCATGGAATTTACACCTCCTCTCATCTTGCCTCTGTCCTGGCTACACAGAACCCCTCAATGCTCCTGGAACATTCTACATTCTTTGGCATCGCCAGCCTTTGCACACACTGTGTTCCCTGCCTGGAGAGTGTTTCCCTACACTTCCCACCTGGTGAAGTTTGATGCTTTAAGGCCCAACTCAAACATCACCTTTTTGATCACAACTTGACCTGCCTCTGAGCACAAAGCAGGGGCTCCTTATGTACTTATTGAGCACCCCCCATGTGCCCGCAGATATATGTGGACATGAGTGATCCCGGCTGATACTCACAGCAACTCTGAAAGGCCATCTGCATTATCTCCACTTTACAGATGAAGAAACTGAGGCTCAGAGAGGAAAAAGGACTTGCTGAAAGTCACATATCTCATCAATGCCAGAGCCTGGGCTATTGACACGGTCCAAGCTGCCTCATTTCTTCAGCTTGTAGGAATCTTTTTAGTTGCACCCCTAAAGGCAGCAGGATTTGGTGCCCCATAAGTTCATGTTCTCATTTGTCACTGATCAGGCCTCAGACACAAAAGTTTATGTCCCTGCTCACACAATCCTTGTCTATTCCCAAGGATGATAATGAGCACATGTAATGGACTTCACATCCGTGCCCACACCCCAGCCCCGTGCACTGAGCTCAGACCCATATACCCAGCTGCCTCCTGGCCACCTGCCCTGGGTGACTCCTGGGATCCTCAGACTCTGAGCCAAATGTGCCTAGGATGGGTGGGGCAGGAGCTGGCTCCAACCTAGAGACCAGGTTCTGACTTCTGCTCCTGAAAATGTTCCCTGCATAAGCTCTAGAAATGTTTTATCAAATGTAGCAAAAGGGAAAGGGAGATCCCAGGGGATGGACAGGCAGAGTAGAAAGTGAGTGTGGGAACTGGGGTAGCAGCTGCCAAGCTGCAGGCCGTGTTAGCAAGGTTAACACTCTTGAAACCATCCTTATAAACTTTATAACATTAATCAAGGAAGACAGGAGGGAGATAAAGAAAAATAAACTGAGCCCGCAGCACGTTCAGCCTTGACTGCTGGGTCAGCTGCCCTCTGACCTGCTTCCTCGAAGTTGCTTGCTGCTTGACGCCTCAGAATCACGTGGACCCTGTTACAAGATGATAGTTCCCCTGCACTGTTCTGTAGAAAACAACTCAAACATTAGGAAATGTTACATTTTCCTTTTGAGATATTCTTTCAGGTCCTACATACCAATGAAACACTGGTGCTAGCTGGACTGAAGGAAGCTGACTCCCCAAATAATACAGTTTCCATGTCCTGATGATCTTATCCCCCTTACCTTGACCAATCAACGACCCCAATTTTCCAGCCCCTCACCCTCCATGAGCCTCTCGAAAACCTCAGCCTGTAACTTTTTGCAGAGATGGATTTGAGAGTCTCTTCCCATTTTCTCACTCAGTACCCTGTGTTCATTACACTGTTTCTCTGCTGCATCCCTGCTGTCTTAGTGCATTGGTCTGTTACTGAGCAGTGGGCTTATGAACCTGTTGGTCCCATAACATTCTTGGTCCCCTGCTAAGGGTTTGGGCTTAATGCCTTCCAGGGACAGGAGATGATGTCTTGAGTACAATGCAGGGAGCTGTATAAAGCTGGGAGCATTAAAGGGCTGAACCTCAGTGATAGAGTATACCAGACAAATAGTTTATTCCCAAGAGCTAGGAAACAACAGGGGAGCTTGTCAGTTTCTGCTTGGCTTATGAGAGGAAAGAGAACCTCCTTGGGTTATAGTGACTACAGGGTTTATTTGTGGCTTTAATTTATATTACAGATTTTTTTTTGACAGAGTCTTGCTCTGTCATTCAGGCTGGAGTTGCAATGGCGTGATCTCCACTCACCACAACCTCCACCTCCTGGGTTCAAGAGATTCTCCTGTTTCAGCTTCCCAAGTAGCTGGGATTATAGGTGTGTGCCACCATGCCTGGCTAATTTTTTGTATTTTCAGTAGAGATGGGGTTTCACCATGTTGGCCAGGGTGGTCTCAAACTCCTGACCTTGTGATCTGCCTGCCTTGGCTTCCCAAAGTGCTGGCATTACAGGTGTGAGCCACTGTGCCCAGCCTACAGACTTTTTTTTGTAAACTCCCAAACTAGGCAATTAACCTATAATTGATCATAGGCTGGTGAAACTTCTGGGGCATCTGGCAGAAGCCAACCTAGAGCAAATCAGGAAGATTCTCATGATACAGCCCTACTGAAGACGAACTCAAAATCCCAAATTTCAAAACAAATGAGAAAACTATTTACGATGAATGAAAATTAATAACTATGAAAATAAGGAAGATAAAAACCACAAAAAGCCAGGCACAGTGGCTCATGCCTGTCATCCCAGAACTTTGGGAGGCCAAGGCAGGCAGATCACTTGAGGCCAGGAGTTCGAGACCAGCCTAGCCAACATGGAGAAACCCAGTCTGTACTAAAAATACAAAAATTAGCCGAGTGTGGTGCATGCCTGTAATTCCAGATATTCGGGAGGCTGAGGCCTGAGAATTGCTTGAACCCAGGAAGTGGAGGTTGCAGTGAGCCAAGATCACGCCACTGCACTCCAGCCTGGGTGACGGAGTGAAAGTCTGTCTTAAAAAGAGAAAACACCAAAAATCAAATAACTTCAAGTAATAGAAAATTCTGATAGGAATATATATATATATATATATAAATATATATATACAGGAATATATCCCTGATAGGAATATATACACACACAAATACATATATATAGCAATTAAAAGCATAAAAATAAAAATCACAGGAATAGAATAAGACACTATAAGAAAGAATAGGCACATTTGAAAAAATAGAAAGTCTAAAAATAAAATTTATAATTATTACAACTAAAAAATAATCCTAAAGGGCAGACTAAATAGTAGATTAGGTAGTACTGGTGAAAAAATCAGTTGCCAGGACATAGACAAAAGGAAATTACCCAGAAAGGAATAGAGAAGGAAAATGTGGAGGAGAAGTTCAAAGACATAAAGGAGACAATGAGAAGCTTCAACAAACCTTTATTAAATTTTACAGAATACATGAAAAACTTGAATTCGCAATTTCCAAAGGAATCTGAGCAGATGCAATACAAATAAATTCAGATCTGACACGTGAAGAGATTGGAAATTGTTATTTCCATTCTCACAAGAAGAAGCTGGACAAGTGGAATATCCACAACTTTTCTTGGCTGCCTCAGAAAACTGAGGTTGCACAGCAAACCATCACACTAAAATCTGGAGAGACAGGTGAATTCAGAGAGGCACAGCTGAGATCTCCCTGCTTAAAGCAGAAGCTGCTGGGGCCGTAAAGTGATAAGAACACATAAATGGCAATTTTGACAAATTGCTGAAGGCTGAGTATGAATTAGTATGAGGATGGAGAAACACCTTGGGTGTCACAGTCTTTAGGGTGCCAAAATTTTGCAAGAAATATTAAAATATTTTCTTTAGGCATGAAGAAAATGATATGGTCAGAAACTTAGATCTATATGAAGAAAGGAAGAGTGTTGGAGAAAAAAATAAAGATAAAAGTAATTATTTTTCTTATTCTTAATCTAGAACTGTTTGTTTAAATGGTTCAAAGTAATAATAGTAACTATGTATTTGGTGATTATAAATGGGTAAATAAAATGAATGACATCATTGTCACAAGGAATGGGAGAGAAGGATTGGAAATACTCTGTTATAAGACAGCTGTACTATATGTAAACTGGAATAGTGTTATTTGGAGGTGGGCCAGATTAGTTGAAAGTATATATTATAAATGCAAGGGAAGCTACTAAACGTTCTTTTAGAAAGAAGTATAATTGATACATTGAGTGAAGACCAAATGGAGTAATATGAAATGCTCAGTTAAAACTAGAGAAGGCAGAAAAGGAAGCCTCTGGCAATAAATATAAACAGTTACAAACATGGTTGATATGAAGTCAAATATATCAATAATCACTTTAAATGAGATTAGTTTAATACATCAATTAAAAGACAGAGATTGACGTAGTCAATAGTGGATAAGAAAGCAAAGACTAACCTACATGTTTTCTATAAGAAACCCACTTTAAATGTAAAGACTCTGACAGTTAAAAGTAAAGGTATGGATAAAAATGCATAATGTTAACACTAGTCAAAAGAAAGCTGGAATTCTATGATGATTTCAGACAAAGAAGACTTCACAATGTTTCACTATCAATCAACTTGATCTAATTGACATTTATAGAACACACCCTTCAATATCAACAAAATACACATTCCTCTCAAACTCACAAGGAATATTCATCAAGATAGAACATATTTTGGGCCACAAAACATGCTTTAATAAGCTTTTTATAAAAGAAAATCATACAAAGTATATTCTTAGACTACAATGGAATTAAACTAGAAAGTAATAACTGAAACAGCTGAAAAATTACCTAATAATTGGAAACTAAACAATGCATTTCTAGATAACACATGGGCCAAAGAAGGAGTCTCAAGAGAAACTTAAAGATGTTTTGGAAATCCAGTTTCAAGGGGGTGGAGCAAGATGGCCGAATAGGAACAGCTCCAGTCTCCAACTCCCAGCGCGAGCGACACAGAAGACCGGTGATTTCTGCATTTTCAACTGAGGTACTGAGGTCATCTCACTAGGGAGTGCCGGACAATCGGTGCTGGTCAGCTGCTGCAGCCTGACCAGCGAGAGCTGAAGTAGGGCAAGGCATCGCCTCACGTGGGAAGCGCAAGGGGAAGGGAATCCCTTTTCCTAGCCAGGGGAACTGAGACACACAACACCTGGAAAACTGGGTAACTCCCACCCCAATACCGCGCTTTAAGCCAATGGGCACACCAGAAGAATATATCCCTCACCTGGCAGAGAGGGTCCCACGCCCACAGAGCCTCCCTCATTGCTAACACAGCAGTCTGCAGCGATCTACCCGCAAGGCAGCAGCGAGGCTGGGGGAGGGGCGCCCGCCATTGCTGAGGCTTAAGTAGGTAAACAAAGCCGCTGGGAAGCTCGAACTGGGTGGAGCTCACAGCAGCTCAAGGAAGCCTGCCTGTCTCTGTAGTCTCCACCTCTGGGGACAGCGCACAGCTGAAGACCAACAGGGGAAGTAGCC
>NW_016826752.1:94147-99001 GCF_001698545.2 Rhinopithecus bieti
GGGCCTATCATGGGGAGCGGGGAGGTGGGAGGGATTGCATCGGGGAGTTATACATGATATAAATGATGAATTGATGGGTGCTGACGAGTTGATGGGTGCAGCACACCAACATGGCACAAATATACATATGTAACAAACCTGCACATTATGCACATGTACTCTAGAACTTAAAGTATAATAATAATAAAAAAAAAAGATGTTTTGAACTAAACGAAAATGAAAACACAACTTAAAAAATTTTTCAGGATGCAATAAAGTGGTGCTTAGGGTCAAATTTACAACATTACACACCTATATTAGGAAAGAAGAAAAATCTAAAATCAATAATCTAAGCTTCCAGTTTAGAAAACTAGAAAATGCAGAGAAATATCCTATGACTCAGCAAATTCTATCCCATCCCAGGACATATGAGTTCTACTTGTAAATGTACAAGAAATGTACAAGAATGTTCATGGCATCATTATTCATTATAGCCCCAAACTGAAAGTTAACCAAATGTTGATTAACAACAGGATGGATAAATAAAATACAACATGTTCATAGAATATTAAACAATGAGAATGAACCAACCAAAACTATACATCATGTATGTGGATATCAGAAACATAATATTGAGAGAAAGAAACCAGACATAAAAGAGTATACAGTACATTATTCTATTTTTTAAAGTTCAAAAACAAGCTAACCTAAGGTATCCTGTTAAGTCAGGACAAAAGTTACCCTTGGTGGAGGTATAGCTACTGAGAGGGGTTACAAATGGGCTTGTTGGTAAAGTTTTGTGTTTACTTTGTGAATATGTATCCATCTGAACACTTATGATTTGTGCATTTTTCTGTATGTATGTTATACATCAGTAAAAAGTTTGGGTTACAAAAGGCAACAGGAGAAAGACCTGATTACCTCCTAAAGAAAGACAGTGAGACTGACAACAGACTTCCCAGCAGCAACAATAGAGGCCAGAGAACAATGGAGTAATATTTTCAGGGCCAAGAGAAATGACTATCAAAGTAGACTTCTAGGGTCAGCTAAACTATTATTTAAAATTGAGGGCAAAAGAAAGATATTTTCAGGCAAAGTCTGAGTGATGTTATCACTCACAGGCTTTTGCTGAGAAAACAGATGCATGACGTACTCCAGGGAGAGCACTGCTGGGAGAGGAAAGGAGTGAATCACAGATGACACACTGAGCGGAGATTGGTGCACTTCCATTGATTATATCACACAGGAGCAATAACAACAACAATAGCGATGTAACTAATTTGGGACACAGAGGAGGGAGCAACCACAACACTAAGAGGGGACGGGGTGAGAATCAATGTATTCTGAGATCTGGGTATTGTTCAAAGGAAGTGGAGATAGATTGATTTGCTTTACACTGTATTAAGTCAAGTGTGCTTATTAAAATATAAAGGTTAACCAAGAAGGAAAAGAAATAAAATGTACCATTTCCAAATCAATAGAGGAAAAAAAGAAATAAAAACTTGATCATTGCAGTATATGGCAGGAAATGAGCCAAAAAGAAAAGAAAAGGCAACAGAAGAAATCTCGAGAAGTTCAAGGTACAAATAGGAAGGATGGAGCCTGGCTCTGGCATTCACATCTCTGTTTGACTTTAGGCAAAAGACTTAATGATGTCACTGCTCTCAGCCTCAGTTTTTTCATCTGGACAATGGGAGGATGACACTCTCTTGTAGCTGTTGTGGGAACATTGCAGACTCTGCCTGTACAGTCCTCAGTGCTGGGGATACTGGAGAGGCAAGTGGCTGGCCTTCACTCCTTTGCTCTCAAGGTCTTGTGTAAAGAAATGAATTTTATGTTTATCACAGTGTGGACATCTTCATTTTTCTTTTCTTCTTGGAGATAAAGCTCTCTGCAGTCAAGCTTTATTTTCTCAGACGAATAAGAGATTATCTAATGGGCTCATGCAGTCCATCAGGAAATTTCCAAAGGGACAAAGAAGCAACAAGCATCTCTCCAAAGACAACCCTGGCTTTATCTTTATTCTTCACTTTGTAAGAGCCGTGGCCATGTTCTGAGTGTTTCCCGTGTCCCAGGTGCCATGCTGTCTTACCCATGCTCATTCATTTAAACTTGCCTCATAACCCTGTGAGCGAGGAGTCATCATTCACTTTAGCAAGGAGGCAATGATGGTTAAGAAGGTGAAGTGAAACCTGCCCAAGGACATGGCTCAGTTGAGACTCAAATCCACGTCTGCCTGAATCTAAGCCCTGGTTCTTCTGCTCCTTACATTCTCAGAAACCTTTTAGTCACTTAATTATTGAAGAATTGTCCCTAATCAGGAAGCAGCCCCCGAGGCTGGACTTGCTACAGCAGAGCATATGGCATGGTGGAATCCAAGTCAGAATGGCCCTTCTGGACAGAGCCCGTGCAGATGACCGGCTGGGGTGAGTCTCTGCATCTCTGCAGTTAATGCCATCAGCTAAGGTGGGGAGACCTGGAACTAATCTCCCCTGGAAGTTCTTTAGGCAAGAAACCCCAAGGTAGCTCATGGCCACACTCCCCTAGGGCTACTGAGAGGCCACCTCTGGATCTCTGACGCCCCTGGACATGGAGTAAAGAATTACCAGTGCTCAGTGGAGGGGTTACCTGGCTCTGCAGAGCTGACCATTCTTGTTCTGCTTCAGAAGCCCACCCACTCCCCGTGTGTGCAGGATGAGATGAGACCACACTCCTCAGCATGGGAATCAAGGTTGCTGTGACCAGGCTGGACTCCCTCTTCTGCCTCATTGTCCTCTCCCCTTCACACGCACACACCACACACCACACGAAACACACACACCACACACACACGCACACACAGACACATACACACTACTGGGCATCTCAGAAAATGCTGGGCCATTTTCTTTTTCTTTCTTTCTTTCTTTCTTTTTTTTTTTTTTTGAGACAGAGTCTGTCTTTGTCACCCAGGCTGGAGTGCAGTAGGGATTCCCAAGCCCCCCTGCTTGTTTCCATGCTTCCCAGGCCCACCCGATGTAAGAGGCAGCACATGGCATCAGGAGGGGTCGAGACGAGTGGACACGGGGCGGGGGGGTCAAGGGAACAAGGGACGTCTGGAGGAGTGTGACAAGTGACTCAAGGACATGTTGTGAGAGGCACCTGTTCATCAAACCACAGTTGTTTTGAAAGGGACTTGGGGCAGCTCCTAAAACACACACTACACTAAGATCATTCATTCATTCCCTGGGCCAGTGCTTACTGAGCACTTACTATGTGTCAGGCCCCGTGCTGCTGCTGAGATGCACTGAGGGGTCTCCATCCTCAGTCTGCAGAGAGGGCATATATCAAAAGAAGACTCTGTTGCTCCCACTGGGTGAGGGATGCGCACTTGCTGTGGGAGCTCAGGGGAACCATCCTCAGTTTCATAGGGAAGGGAGCTGAGACGCAAACAGGTGAATGACTTGTGTGATGTTGCATGACAGGGGATGGGGCCTGCAACCCAGGACTTCTGAGCTCCCAGACCCTAGTCTCATGCCTCCTTACTGGACCCCATGCTGGGCCTCACAGGGTGGTCACTGTAACAGCTTCAACCCCAGCCCTCATTCCCAGGCCACACAGCCAACCTCCCTGCCATGACAGTAATTACACCTCCTGGAGGTTAATTTGTAAAGCGACACTGGAAGTCCTTATTTTAATAGCAATTATCAAAATCATCTGGAGGGCTGCTGTATAATAGGTAATTATCTGCAACAGAACAACAATATAGTCAATTCTATTGAGCTCTTTCCAATGAACCCAGAGTTAATCCTGGAGAGCAGCCAGCTTCAGCTGATATTTGTTTAACAATATTCTTATTAAATTCTAATGGAAGTCCCTTTAAAAGTCTTCCCCAAGAGGAATGTGGCTAGTTTACCAAGACCTCAACTCCAGGGTGTCCCACTGAATTCCCATGGAGTTTGTCAGCATCCCTCCCTGTACCCCATCACCCCGTCATATCAAGGCTGGACCACCTTCACCGTTTTTATCCATTTGTGTATTTGTTCAGTTACTCATTTGCTGGTTAATCCTTGTACATTTTCTTCTATTCATTCATTCATTCATTCATTCTTTTATTCATTCACTATTCATTATTCATCTCTTGCATCAGTTTCAAAATCTATTTAAAAATTCTTTCTCAGGTTGGGTGTGGTGGCTCATGCGTATAGTCCCAGCACTTTGGGAGGCCAAGGCAGGAGGATTGCCTTGAGCCCAGGAGTTTGAGACCAGTCTGGGCAACATAGTGAGACCCCATGTCTACAAAAAATACAGAAATTAGCTGGGCATGATGGTGCGTGCCTGTAGCCCCAGTTACTCAGGAGACTAAGGTGAGAGGAGAGCTTGAGCCCAGGAGGTTGAGTCTGCAGTGAGCTGAGATGGTGTCACTGCTCTCCAGCCTGCACAATAGAGCAAGACCTTGTCTCAAAAAAATTATTTCTCACACTCATTCACGTGTGACTGTATCCTTTCTTTCTTTCTTTTTTTTTTTTATTATTATACTTTAAGTTCTAGGGTACATGTGCATAACGTGCAGGTTTGTTACATATGTATAGTTATGCCATGTTGGTGTGCTGCACCCATTAACTCGTCAGCACCCATCAACTCGTCATTTACATCAGGTATAACTCCCAATGCCATCCCTCCCCCCTCCCCCCTCCCCATGATAGGCCCTGGTGTATGATGTTCCCCTTCCCGAGTCCAAGTGATCTCATTGTTCAGTTTCCACCTATGAGTGAGAACATGCGGTGTTTGGTTTTCTGTTCTTGTGATAGTTTGCTGAGAATGATGGTTTCCAGCTGCATCCGTGTCCCTACAAAGGATGCAAACTCATCCTTTTTTATGGCTGCATAATATTCC
>NW_016826752.1:99501-125273 GCF_001698545.2 Rhinopithecus bieti
GTATCCTTTCTTTCATCATTAGTGCCCCCATTTCTTCTTTCATTTTTTATACTTTGTTCAGATATTGTTTTCTTAGATTTTAATATAAGTGGTATTCAAACTCTCATTTACTTCTTTTTATTTATTCATTCTTTCTTTAATTGGCTCACCCATTCATTCGTTCACTTACTAATGTGCTTTTTCATGCATGGATTTGTCCATTTATTCATCAAATATGTATTGTTTGCTCATAAACTATGGCCTTTTGGTGTCTGGTCTGAAGCAATCCAGCCTTGTTCATCTCTCCAGCATTTTCTGGGCATCTCAGAAAATGCTGAGCCATTTTCTTAAGTAAAATTCTTCCTCAAAGTGTAACAGGATGACACTGAGTTCCCAAGATTGGGTGACTGGGAAAGTTGTTCAAACCTTGGACCCTGGGAACACAGTGAAAGTTGGGTTGGAGAGAAGTTGAATTCACTTTTGGACATGTTGTGTTTGAGCTACCAACAGCCCACCTAGGAGGAGACATGGGATATGTGGAAATGCAGAGATCGATGAATTAGGCCTGGGGTGGGAGCAGAAGACCTGGGGTGGGTCTCACTTCTGCACACCTCTCCCGGGACTGTGTCCAGCAGAGCCACTTTTCCTGTGATTTCTGTCTCTCGTTGCTTGCCCAGGGTGTCATCAAGAAATGGTGAAGTCTGAAGAGAAATGGTTTGGTCATCTTGACCACCACCAGCTGGTTGTTCCCTGATGTGTTTCATTTTGAAAGTGGTTTCAGGCAAATTTTAGCCAAGTTGATCTTCGCTGCCTTGCTGAACTGCTTCAGCTCCCAGGAGCACCTAGTGGGTGGAAGACACTGAGTTTGGGACGCTGGGATGAGGCTGAAGTTGGTTTACTGGGTGGGTCTGGAAGAGGCAAACACAAAAGTGGACCTGGAGGTGGTGCTTGACCCTGTTCCTCCCTGGCATGTGGGCTGGGGTCCACCTTCTGCAGGTAGGTCTGCCCCTCTCTCGGGGTCTCTGCTCCTAGGGATGAAGGGCTGTGGGTGGCGATTCTCTCGGCAGCCAACTGCCCAGGTGTCCTGAAAAACCTCATTTCCCAGGGAGTCCCCTAGACCTAGAGGGAAAAGTGAGATGCCTCGTTCTGTTTTCAGGCCCAAGCAGCTTTCTCCAGTCAAGTTTCACCAGATACAAAGCTGAAAGTCTTCCTGTTTGGTGCTAACTAGCAAAGGAGCAGGATCTCTGTGACCGGCCCTGGAAGAGCAACAGCAGCTCTCCGTGAGCCCACACCGCAGTCCCTTCCAACCTCAGCTTTCGTGGTCATCTCAGAAAGAGGCAGAGCAGCCTCAGGTCCCTCCTTCAGGTTCTGTCTTGAGAATTCAGGTCTGGGCAGCTGGAACGGGGTGTGCAATTTGGAATCAGTTGAAATCCAGCTCTGGCAGGTAACTCACCAGCAATGAGATCTCGGGCAAGTCCCACCACCTCTGTCAGTCACAGCTGCCACATTCGTGCAGCGGGGATAATTATCCCCACCTTCTGGGACTAGGAGTAGGATCGAGGTGATGGAGGTGAAGACATCTAACCAACTCTGCTGCCTCATTCATCCAGGGTGAGTCACGACATTCTCACCAAGAGCGACATTTCCTCTTACTTTCATTCTTTGAATCAAAGTCTCAAGATCAATAAGATTGTCCTTCTTGACTCCTCTCCACTCCTTCTTCATTTATCATCCTTCATCTTTGACTTATTTATAATTTTAGAAGTTGGAAGGAATCATAGAGACCAAGGAGTCCATGTTTTACACATTGGGGCAATGGAGGCCCAGAGAGGAATAGCAATAGGTTCAAGGTCACCCTGCCAGCTTGGGGAAGGGTCCTGACACCTGTCCCCTAAGAGGGCCAACCCCATTTTCTTGTCTGCACCTCTCCATTTTCTTGGGTCCCCTCTGATCTTGCCTTGGAATGTGCTCCTGATATTTTCACTGAAAACAAAACCCAACAAAATGAGTGGTATCTTTAAATTGCAACATTGCTCTGTAGGTGTTTTCTTTTCTTTCTTCCTTTTAAACCACACACACACACACACACACACACACACACACACACACACACTGCTCCCTGCCTGCATCAACCAGCCAGATTTTCTGATCTAAACTGACAGTCAGTTTCACTCCAGAAGAAATGTGTGTGATCTCTTGTCCGTGTGAACATAGCGTGCTGTTGATATAATCACCATCCAGTAAAAAGCCCATTGAAACAACATACTACAGGAGGAAGGGTTTAACTTGGGAAAACTCGTCACCACACACATATATTTTACCTCTCAAACATTTTTCTTTTAAGATCGGGGAGGAAAAAAATCACTTTTAAAGGCTACTTTACCCTTAAAAAGAATCTGAATGTGCATCTTTGAAGCACATGTCGTATGTGTGAGATGTCGGGGTTTTATCACTTGTGTAATCTGGCCTTCTTGTCTTTTCCCATTACTCTGAAGACCTTGGCAAACGACTTACCCCCTCACCACATCATCAGTGATTTTTCTTTGCAGTCTGAAGATTTGTCTTTGTTAATCTACTCTGAGAGATGATGTTGGTACTGGGCCAGAGGGATGTGGCCAGACAGCCAAGAGATTCCAATTTAGGGCTCCCAGGACTTTCGGTATATGGGTCATCACAGCTACCATCGCTTGAGGGCCTACTGTGCGCCAGCACTGTGTCAGGTGCTTTTTAATTAATCATTACCGACCCTCCAGCTCCCACCCTGATTCCATCCACCATCACCCACTGCCAAGATGATTGCAGGAGACGCCCGATCATCTCCCCTGTGCTCTGTGGTCTCCTCTCCACCTAGCAGCAGGAGAGAGCCTTTAAAAATGCCCCTGCAACCACTTCCTTCCTTGCTCACCCTCCATGGGTGCCCATCTTCTGCAGATTAAAGCCTGAGTCCTCTCCTGGTTGCAGGCCCCATGGTCTTTCTGACCTCACCCACTAACTGTCTTTGCTCTCCTCCAGCCACTTGGGCCTTCCTGCTGACCCGTGAGCATGCCAGGCTTACTCTCACCTCTGGGACTCTGCACGTGTGGCTTCTGCTGCCGGGGCTGCCCACCCCAGATATCCTCATGGCTCCCAGGCTTCGGGCTATTCCCAAGTGAGTCCTTCTCACTGAGGCCTTTCCTGATCAGCCATATAAAACCTCCCCCCAACCTCCTGACACTCTTCATCCCCCATCTCTATCTGATGTCTCCTTACCACTTACCAGTATCTGGCATATTCTGTGTATATTTGATTTATTTCCCTTGCTTATCATCTGTCTCTGTAGCAACATGTAGCATCTGTGAAGAAACGGGTGTTGCATTGTTTTGCTTATTAATAATTTCTAGAGTTTAGAATATTGCCTGGCACATAAATACTTATTGTATGAACGAATGAAATAATCTCATTTGATTTGTGTGCAGTCAGTCAGAGATGTTCAGACAATTAACAAGACTGGGTGTGGCAGCTCACACATGTAATCTCAACACACTGAGGGGCCGAGGTGGGTGGATCACTTGAGCCCAGGGGTTTGATCAAGACCAGCCTGGGCAACATGGTGAGACCTCATCTCTACAAAATATAAAAAATTAGCTGGGCATGGTGCATACCTGTAGTCAAGGCACTCGGGAGGCTGAGGTGGGAGGATAGCTTGAGCCTGGGAAGTTGAGGCTGCAGTGAGCCATGAATGCACCACTGCACTCCAGCCTAGATGATAGAGAAAGGCCCTGTTCCAAAAAGGAAAAAAAGCAATTGACAAGTAATGAATGAAAATGTAATCTCAAGACTGCATGGAAGAGAGAGTGACCAGGGGCTACTTCAGGTTGGAGGCATGGAAAAGTCTCTTTCAGGAGGTGGCATTTGAACTGAGACCAGCTGTGTGTGAACTGAGACTTGGATTTTACAGACCAGGCAATAGCCAAAGGGAGCCACAAGGAGACAGCTTGCCCAAGGCCTGGCAGGAGGCAAGTTGTGAGATGGGTCTAGAGGCCACAGAGCAGGTGTGCCCAGGCTCCTGGGGAACTCTCCAGAAAACCCAAAATGGACACTCATGGGTCCCGCAGTGCCTTGTGCTGGCCTTGTCCTGGCCTTTTGCCTACCGTGTTGTGAACATTAATCCATGTGGTTCCCTTCCCCATGGGGCCCAAAGCTGCTCGAAGATCAAACAGGGCCTTAACCATGCGTGTATCCCAGGAAAAGTCACAGGGATACAAGTAGGTGCACAGTAGGGCCTCTGCAGATGGCTTTTGAATGAATCTCCTGTGAGGCAGTTCAGGGTGTGTTGTGGCATGTAAACATTGCAGACTATCAGGTTGTGGGAGTCCTGGAGATACTGTGCATTTTACTTAAACAGAGGAACTGAGGCCCAGGGTAGGGTAGGGATGTGCTCACAGTGACTCTCTGAGTGGATGTAAGGGTTCAGATTTGAATTCTGGTCTCTTGCTCTCTGTTCTTCCCATATACTGCCCTGGGACGGGGATGCTCAGGAACCCTGGCCTCATTCACAGGAATGCAGGTGACTGGGAGAGTTAGGGCTTCTGCTTTTCCCAGAAGCATGTCCTGGAGAAATATCTGGCTGCAAATAAAATACAAATGAGGTTCTGCAGATGAAGTTCCTGAAGACTTACAAATGGGAAAAGACCCATGCCCTGGGGTTAGTGCTAATTAGAGTCTCCTGAAAGTCAGAGGCAGGAGCCTTAGAGAGACTGGGCCCCGGCAAGTTACTACAGAGGTGGGAACAGAAGACTAGGAAGGTGAGTGATTGACCTGAGGCTATATTGGGGCAGAGCTAGGATGTAGACCAGGCTTGCAGCCTCCATCCCCCTATGGTCAAGGTGAGAGCTGAGCATCCTCTGGCTATCCTTCTGAGCTCCTGACACCTGTCCTATCAAATTGCCTTGCAGCTGCTTTCTCAAAGCTGCTTGCTGTTTTGAGTTTTTTTTTGTTTGTTTCCTGAAAAGTTCTTGACAAGATATAATGTGAGTGGAGCAGAGAATGGATGCATCTTAACTCAATGTGGGGTGCTAGCTCCCTCTGTGATAGATCTAGAGGCTCCTAAGGTCAGGAGTTGGGGAGAGGGCTCAGGAAGGGCTTGGATACTGCATGTATTAGTCCGTTTTCACACTGCTGATAAAGGCATACCCAAGAGTGGGTAATTTTTAAAGAAAAATAGGTTTAATGGACTCACAGTTCCACATGGCTGGGGAGACCTCACAATCATGGCAGAAGGTGAAGGCACATCTTACACAGTGGCAGGCAAAAAAAGAGAACTTGTGCAAGGGAACTCCCCTTGATAAAACTATCAGATCTCATGAGACTTACTCACTATCACAAGAACAGCATGGGAAAGACCTACTCACATGATTCAATGACCTGCCACCGCATCCCTCCCACAACACGTGGGAATTGTGGGAGCTACAATTCAAGATGAGATTTGGGTGAGGACACAGTCAAACCATATCACTGCATGATCTCACTTATATATGAAATCTAAAATAGTAGAACTCATAGATATAGAGAATAGAATGGTGGTTACTAGAGGCTGGGCATGAGGGATGGAGAATGCTGAGATGTTGGTCAAAAGGTACAGAGTTTCAGTTAGACAGGAGGAATACTGCATCCTTTGCAGATTAAAATTAAATTCTGCAGATTCAAGATCTATTGCATAGCATGGTAACTATAGTTAACAGTAATGTAATGTATATTCCAAAATTGCTAAGAAAGTAGACTTTTAATGTTTGCTCCACTAAAAAATAAGTTTGTGGGGTGATGGATATGTTAATTAGCTTGTTTTAATGATTCCATAATGCATACATATATCAAAAGATATAATCGTGCCCCATAAATCTATTTTTTGTCTAAAATTAAAAAATAAAAAAGAAGAAGGAAAAAAAATTCTTTGACCCCTTTCCATGTGCCAGGCCCTGTCCTGAACACTGTGTATATGATCTCATTGGACGTATCTTACAACAGTGTACGATATTTCTATGAGGTAGGTCATTATCCCCATTTGAAAGATGAGCAAGTGGAGGTGACATCACTAGTTGGCAGCGAAGCTGGTCCTCAAATCCAAATATGTCTAACACCAAAGTCTATTTCTTAGGTTTAGGGGTCCCAGAAAGCTTTTTGTTGAGTGAGATTAGGATCAGATAAGAGGTAAAGGCAGGATCAGCCTCACAGGGCTATGATCAAGTTTACCTCTAGGGTGAGGAAACTTCTAACTTCTCTTCTAAGAGAAACTTCTAAGCTGTCTCATGCCTGTCTCAGGCTAACTCTAGTTAGCACTAACCCCAGGCATGGGTCTTTTTCTGTTTGTAGGACTTCAGGAACTTCATCTGCAGAACCTCATTTTTATTTTGTTTGCAACCAGATATTTCTCCAGGACAAGCTTCTGGGAAAAGCAGAGTGAATACTCCTCTAGGAGTTCTAGAGGGTAGACACAGAGATGATTCTCCCCATGAATAAAACATTCTGAAGACTGATGACTTACCTTAAAACAAGCTATGTGACTCTTGCATGTCTACTCCTGCAAATAAAATATTTGTATTTTACTTTAGTAGAAATATTGCCCTCCAAATCTTTGAGTAATATTCATGCCCTGGGGAGCTGTCTCATGCCTGACACTTCACCAACTGGAAGAGCAGAGATGTGGGGGTGAGTCAAGGTCAGGGTGCAGTCTGGTGCTACAGTAGAGTGACAAACCTTCTTGGTTCACCCAGGACTAAGAGTTTTTGAAATGTGGGGCCTGTAATGCTAACACGGAGCAAGTCTCAGTTAAAGCAGGCTGAGTTAGTGATTGCAGTTAGAGCAAGGATAGAACTAGAGTTAGTATGACAGACCCTTTGAGAGTGGGTAGAATGTAGTGGTTAAGAACATGAGCTTTGCTCTGAGACAGACCCAGATGTTTTGCTTATATTTCACAGTTGGTGTCCATGAATCTCTTTGCGCTTTGAGTTCCTCGTCTCTAGAGGGGAACTAACAATGGTGCCTCTTTTAAATAATTATTGTGAGGATTCACATGGCAAATGATCAGTAAATGGCAGCATCATTGTTATTTGTATCTGTCTTCCTGGGTGCCTGATTTTCAGGGTTCTTAGCTCAGTGGCATGACCAGAATGCTTTGTGTCAATCTCCCTATCACCTAAAGAGGGAAGTGGACATGGCTATTGGCTGAAGTCCAAGAGTTAATCTTATGTTTGGTCCCAGCTCTGGCACTAACTCAAGTCACTTCCACTTCTTGGGCTTCTGTTTTCCAGCATCAGGGACACCATTTGGAAAATGAAGAAGATTGGATGGAACAATTGCCAAAGCCCTTCTAGCTAGAATCTTCTCATAATCTGGGAGCTTATTCCTTGACATGAGGCTTTTTCAGTGTTTCATGAGGCCCTTTATAAAGAAACGTTTTTAGCAAACATCTAATTAATTTGATCAATGCAAACACATTGCTGCTATGTAGAACAGGGAAGGAGAAAAATGTTTGGAAGGCAAATTGTGGTAGGTCATCAGCAGATCCACAAGGTGATTTGGGGGGCAATTTTCCCCATACAGGCACAGAATTAGGGCTGTGAGCTATAACCTGCCTCTTGTGCCTCAAATCAGGCATCCTAGAATCATATAATTTAGTGGTGTTGTGGTTCATAGAGGGGAAGTGCTTTTGCCCAAGGTCACACAGCATACTCAGGCGTGAGTTTTGTAGTCCAGTAACTTTGTTTTTAATCAAACCACATCACTACTCAATTCAACTCTCCTTGTTCACTTGCAAAATGAAGAGAGATACTGCTGAACTGAGACGGTCTCTGAGATTCCTTTCAACCGTGTTAATGTACTATGCCTTGAGCTGTAAGAACCAGGGCACAGGAGTTGGGTAAAAGCTTAATGGCCGCTGGGCCGCTGTCCAAGGTGCTGAAGGAGAGAATGGGTCAGGCCCCGTCACAGGGCATCCAAGGCCAAGGGGAGCAGGAAGCATTCCCTTCACCCTAAAATCACCCCTTCTCCCGATATACCCCATTAGACCACTGTATCCCTCCTTCCTGTAGCCTTAAGGACTGCAAATAATAGGTACCTTTGGCAAGAGTCCCCAAATGATGGATGGAGAGGCATCATGGACTGTTTCCCCACTGAGGTCCCGAGGCTGTGTCTGTCCTAGCTTGGGGGTTGTCCAGCATCGGGGACACCAGAGTCAAGTTCTCTCCATCAGTCTCAGCTTCTCCACGTGAATTCTGGTTGGGGAGAGGAGTTGGGCTCCTAAGGACATGGAGATAACTGGCTGTGACAGTCACTGAATAGGTGCTGGATAAATTAGGAAGCAGTTAACACCCAGGAGTTATAATCCCAAGATCATAGATAGCTGTCAGGATCATGATGGCCAGCCTGGAAGAGGGGGGATCTAGGTCAAGAAGAACAGGAGAACCCAGTGGATCAGACGCACAGTTTGAAATCAGAACAAGTCAAAGAACTGACCCACAGAGGGAAGATAGATCTGAAGTGGCAGAATAGCAAAGTACCAGATGTACTTGAACATATAAAGTCCCTTTTAAAATTATATTTTACTGCATTAGCCAATTTTTTTGTGGTTTCATTTAATCATTTTAGCAATCTAAGAAAGAAAACATTATAACCACTTTACATTTAGAGTACAGAGCCTCAAAGGTGAAGGGACTTTGGGTGAAGGCCCAAAGCCTCTCAGCTGACAACTCACAGACTTGAGATTTGAAACCACCTGTCTTTGCCTATAAAGCTCCCACTCGTTAACCCACTTCTCTCTCACCTATAAACACAATGAAAACGTGGCTGACCTTGCCACCAGTGCGAATTTGGGTCACTGAGCAGGCAGAGTGATTTAAAAAGTGTGTGAAGCCCCTTTTGACTTGTGGGTAGAGCAGGCATTGAGTTGGCATGGCCTGGCAACCCATTCCTGGGAGGGAGGGTAGTGCTTTCTGGCTGGCATCCCATGCCTGGCAGGGCCTCTCAGGCTGTGGGGAGGGAGAGATGTGGGTGTAGTCATTGACCAAGTCATCAAAGAATCTTGGCCTTTGGGACATCATTGGCCCCTGAGCCAAGAGTCACCAAACACTGGCTTACCCACCAGATGTGTCTGGAACAATGGGCATCTTCTCCCTTTTGAGAAGATGTGATTCCTTAAGTAACAGTAAGAGTCACCATTGTTGAATATCTATTTCACTCATTTCAACAAATATCTATAAAAGTGCCCACTATGGGCCTGGCACTGGGGCTCCAACAGTGAACCCCACAGAGCTGGCAATGGCAGAGATGGGCCAGCTGGACTCCCTGCCCTGGCCGCTGTGGCTGCTGTCTCTGTTGTCATGTGAGAGCTTCCCTTCCATGCTCTTGCTCTTCTGCTGCTCAATTTCAGGCATTTTTTCTTCCCCTCATCATATGTTGGCATTATTATTATTTAATTTCCTCAGACCTGGTATAAACGGAAAAAGCAGATAAATGGAGGAAAAGCCACAAAGCCAAGTAGAGAAGTTCTCCCTGTTGATTCCCATAAGAAATAACCAGGTTAACTTGAATTAATTCAAGGCTGGTCATACTTGAAGAACAAAAATAAGCTAGTTAACTTCATGTTCTTAGTCTAGGATTAATCTATTCATCAGCTTAGCTCACAGGGAAGAAACGTGCTTCTTCAGTAGTTTTCAAACTGAAAATAAATGCCTCATTAGGTTAAACATATTAGCCTGAGAACAGTATTGATGTCAGATAGACTAATGAATGTCATTATTGGGAAAGTGCAACAGTCCTCAGAGGGACCCGACCCATGATCAGGAGCTCTCTGCAAATGTGCTCACAAATGTGCTCAACTGCTGTGCCCTCTGGGACAGAGGGAGGGAGGGAGGGATAGAGAGGACTCAGGGAGACAGGGGGAAAGGGACTGTTCTTGGAGCCTTGGCTATTCCTGGAAATGACTTCCTCTGATGAATGCAGGCATCTTTGGCCATTTGAGAAAGTCCACGGGTAAAGGAGGGTCCGTGTGTGATGTCATTCACTGTTGCTTCCAAGAGGAGAGGGCAGTTTTAGCCTCTAAATAAAAGAGACAGCACAGGGGTCGAGGATTGAACATCTAGTTCCACAGGGCTCCCCTCCCACGATGACAGCCACTCCAGCAGCAGTGCCTTCGCAGCGGCTTTCCCCACAGCAGCTCCCCTGACAGCAGCTCCCCCACAGCTGCTCCCCCATAGAAGCTCTCCCCACAGCAGCTCCTCCCACAGCAGCTCCCCCCACAGCTGCTCCCCCCACAGCAGCTCTCCCCACAGTAGCTCTCCCCACAGCAGCTCCCCCCACAGCAGTTCCCCCATAGCAATTCCCCACAGCAGCTCCCCACAGCCGCTCCCCCCACGGCAGCTCCCCAACAGCTGCTCCCCCCACAGCAGCTCCCTCACAGCAGCAGCTCCCCAACAGCAGCTCCCCTATAGCAGTTCCCCACAGAAGCTCCCCGACAGCAGCTCTCCCCATAGCAGCTCTCCCCACAGCAGCTCCCCCCACAGCAGCTCCCCCCATAGCAGCTCCCCATAGCAGTTCCCCACAGCAGCTCCCCATAGCAGCAGCTCCCCTGACAGCAGCTCCCCAACAGCAGTTTTCCCCATGGCAGTTCTCCCACAGTTTCCCCTACAGCAGCTCCCCCTACAGCGGCTCCCTCACAGCAGTCCCCCTTTCTTCTTCCTGGACTGGCTCCAAATCAGGATGCATCCTGTGGGGGAGACATGAACTCTTCCTTGTCTTGTCCACAGAGGCCCTGTGTGTCATCATGGTCTTAGGGACCCGCACAGGCCTGCAACTCCTCCATGATTTGGAGATGGTGTTCCCACCATGCAGAGTCTTCCCAGCTGTGCATTTATAGGTGTGAGTGCCCTTTCCCTGGGAGCACCTGCTTTTTTGTAACATGGGCTCTGTGCATTGAGGTTGCAATTTAATTTCAGGCTGGGGTACTTCATGCAAACTCTGAGTGAAATGCTGTTTATTGTTTATTATTTCTGCAATTATTTGCTTAGTGCTGGTAGCTTCTGTATTCTATGGTGGTGGGGACCATGTACCTAGCACATATAGCAAGCATACAATAAATGTCTGTTGAATGAATGAAGGAATAACTGAAGGGAGATATAGATTCTAGCAATGGAATGTCTCCATATGGTCTCTCTAGACATGGGAAAATTTACTGTGCTTTTTTCTTTTTTTTAAGAGTAAAGGTGGTGGTAAAGGGAGAATTTGAAAAAGGACAGGTGTTAGATGCAGTGTCGAAAGATAGCTGAGTAGACCTACATTGGGATCAGAGAGGCATGGTGTATCAGTTTGCTATTGCTGCACAACAAGCCATCTCAAAACTCAGTGGCTTAAAATAACAAACATGTATTTAGCTTAAGAATATGTAGGTTTGCTGGGTGGTTCTGCTGCTCTGGGCTGGCCTGAGCAGGTCTCTTGGCTGGGATTATTAGCTCCTCAGGATGGCTGGCATGTTGGTTGAAGGCTGGCTGGTCCAGGAGGCCTTGGGCAGAATAGCTTATCTTTGGAGGATGTGTTCTCATCCTCCAGTGACTAGCCCAGGCTTGTTCTTACGGTGAAAGCAGTTTACAAAATAGAGCAGAATTACACAGGGCCTCTTGAGGCTTAGACTCAGAAATGGTACAATGTCCCTTCTGCAGCCTTGTATTGGCCAAAGCCAGGAGAGGTCCAGCTCAGATGAAGTAGTGGGGAACTAAATTTTCCCTCTTGATGGGAAGGGTTTCAAAGGTCATGGACACAGGGAAGGGTAGAAAACTGTCACCAGTTTTACAGATTTACCATGAATGGTTTCAATTCTCATCATACGGACCTTAAACTTCTCTTGTGAGGGGGGATGTTTAACAAGAATCATGGAATCAGGGCAGAGGATCAAAGAGAGTTTATCCAGCTATCTATGACCAACCCTGTGTCTTAGCAAATGTCCCCTTATTCAGGAAGGGTCAGCAGGGAAGAGGTGGGGTTGTAGAACCTGGGGATATAAAATCTCTGCAAGAAGAGAGGGTTGTCTTTGATTATAAAAAGTATTGCCCACAGAATGGGTGGCTTTGGTTTCTTGGTGTGTATCAACTCAATGACCACAACCAGGGGGGATTTAACAAGGGGATTTTATTATTGCAACAAGTAAAGAGAACACCAGGGATAGGTCCTGAAGGAATGCTTCCCTGAACTGGGAGCTGGATCAGGTTTTATAAGCATGGGGTAATAAGGCATGATCTGATTAGGTCTTGCAAAGAGATGATGCCAAGAGGCATGATCTGATTGGATCCTACCGTGGGGTAATGCCAGAACTTGATCTGATTGGATCCTGGATCTGCTGTGCAGTGTCCGCTTCTTAATTTGGTCCTCATTCCTCTGTCTGAGTACTTAGGTTCCCCCTGTAGTTGCACACTTGGTTCATCTGGGCATGTTCGGGTTACATGATCTGAAGGTCCATGGAAACTGGGAAACAACTCACGACTTTGTTCCGTAAAAGTTGAACTGCATTCAGGTCTGTTGTAGTTACAAAAGGGCTGCCATGTGAAGGAGGAAGTAAATGCCCTCCATGCGGCCTGAAGGAAGGACTTTCTAACAGTTAAACCTGTTCAGAGACAGAATGGGCTGCCTGGAATGGTGGTGAGCTCCCCATCCTTGGGGGTGTGCAAACACGAGTTAGAGGGAGGCATAATAGTGAGATCAAGTGCTTCAAATATGGTATCAGACAGGCCTGGCTTTGATGTGCAACTTGGTGTTTCAGGGTGAATGATTTTAGCTGTGTGAGCCACAGTTTCCTCATTGGTAAAATGAGGATAATAATGTTCCTTACTGCAATGGGTTATGATGAGGTTTTAATGAGATGGTACATGTAAAACGCACATAAAGGCTTCCCGTGACTGAAAGCCGAGGGCAGTGCTACTTCTGCGCTATATTCTTTTAGGTAGGAGATTCTGGCATTAGATGAGGTCCCAGGCCCTCGTCCACCTCCTGCATTTAGAGTCTTTAGATGATATCTCTATTAATGTGTCAGAATTAGGACACTCCCCCTCTCCTTGCTCCCTGCCAACCCTTAGACCTCTTTGGATCTCTACAAGTGGTCTCTACTGGTTTGGAATCCTGATGTTGAGGTGGGATTTCCAGTTCTCTTGCTCCCCACTGCCCCTGTGCGTGTGAGGATGCCTGATGCCCAAACCATAGGGACTGTGGTAGCCAGAGGTTATTCCTCAACATACTCGTGAGGTTTGAGGAACAGAGGCCCCTTTTCACTGGGGGTGACCTGGAAGGGGCTTCTCAGTCCACTGCACAAGCCTTATTTGCTCTCTGATGAGACTTTGATCATCCTCTCTGGACTCAGAAATGCAGCTTAAACTCAGTGGTAGGAAAAATAATTAAGACTTGTAAACCCGTGTTGTAAATGTCGCTCCAGGGCTCCTGGCAGAGCCGCCCAGTCAGTTTGATCATTTCTTGGGCTTACTCAAAGGCCCCCTCTGTGAGTGATTGGCCACTTAGCACTTGTTAATGGATCTAACTTGCACAGATTTTAAGTGTTTTCTTGGAATTGATCTTTCCGTGAAAAGTATGCTTTGGAGACGTGAAATAACCATCACAGAGCCTTAAATGAATTACACTTTATCAAGTGGAAAAAACAATGCACTTGAAACAGGCTCTGCAGGGGAAATGGAGGGCTGGGAGCTTCCCTGTGGACCAGGAGGGCGAGACGAGGGGGGCCATGCGGCTGAGCTTGGTTCTTTCTATGGTTTCTGGGTTCAGTCGGGGAATTTATGTCATGGGTCATTCTCTCTGCTTTGTGATGTGACATTTCCTGCTCCTGTTCCCACCCCAGCTCTACCCATCTCTGCAGCAGGGTTGTTGGAGTCGCTCTCCTTCCCGCCAGGGGTTGATGGCTTTGCCTGGAGAAGGGAGGTGAGGAGGAGTCCCACACTCTCATCGACCACCCCTATCCTCTGCCTCCTCCCTCCTGGGCCCCATCTACTGAGCAATGAGCTCTGGAGACCCTGGGGAAAAGGGGGTGCAGGCACCCCAATCTCCAGGGAATGTGACCATGTGGAAGTATCTCACCAGAGATGAGAGAAGGGGACGAGGCCCCTGCCCACTGGTTCCCCACACAAGAGGGGTGAGGAGGGAGCTCAGTTCATCTATATGCTCAGTTGTCAGACATTTGCTGAGGGCCAGCTTGTGCTTGGCTCTCACCCCCACCAAAAGGGGGTCTCTGTTCCTCAGACCACGGTCTGAATATGTGAGAGAGCAGCCCCTGGCTCCCACAGCCCCCACAGTTTGGTCACTGGGCATCTTCACATGCACAAGGGCTGGAGATATTGGAAGGATGAACCCCAATCTCCACCCTCACCACGCACAGTGAGGCCACGTTGCCTCTCACTCGCACCCCATTGCCTCTGTGACCTCACCCTTCTGTGTGTGCTCCTCTTAGCGCATTCCACCCCCTGACTCTAGATGCAGTTGGTCTGTCAATTTCCATCTCCTCAGGAATGTCCACTCTGTGGGAATGGGGCTTTTTCTGTCCTGCTCTGAGCTGGAACTGCTCCTGGTGGGTAGCAGACGCTCTACTTTGTGAAGATGCTCCTTTCTGTAATGGAGAGGGCACAGAGTGGCAGGTGTCCTTAGTGAGCACCTTCCTTGGTGTGTGAGGGCGAGTGTACAGCGGACATGAGTGAGGCGCCTGCAGCCTCAGCCAAAATCGCTAAGGACACCACTGTACATGGAGCACCAGGTCTCAAAGCCAGCAGACTCCACCCTCTCATGACTGATACCAGTGCAGCCCTGCCAGGGACAAACTCTTCCTCACTTTGCTGCCAGGCCACACTGACCTGCATGGCCACAGCACAACTTAGCCTAACCCCACTGTGGGTGGAGAGTGGAGAGCGGGGATGGCTGGGGCTTCTCTGCTGTGTCTCATCAATGACCCTCTGGCCCTCTGCTCACCCAAAGCCTCAAGTTTCAGGTCTGGCTGCTCCAATGGTGGAGTTGGGAACCATTTTGTGTCCTTTGCTTGGCTGTTCCCAGCCTGGGGTGGGGGAGTTGGGGTGGGCTGTGAGCTAGCAGTGTGTTCTGTGGGAGGGCTGCTCTTGCTTTCAACCTCACTGCAGACAAGGGCTGGAGCGGAAGAGACACCTGCTGATGAGGCCTCACAGGTGATTTGGGCAGGCACCTAGGGAGCACAGACATGTCTCGGGCCCAGGGCTGAGAGGTAGCCACAGTCTTGGTGGGTTTGTCATGAACAGAGGGGACAGATCTGGGCAGGTGCCCAGAGACTGTGGGGAGTCATGTGTACGCTCAACATGGGATGGGAGAGCAGACTGGGTCCTGCTAGGGTGGAGAGGGGGAAGGGGATCCCCAGGTCCAAGAGAGAGCAGTCCTAACCAGGGTCTGGGATCAGCACCTGCGCTCAGGCTCTTGGGACACAGAGACCAGGATTCAAATTCCAACTCTGCCACCTTAGTCAAATCCCTTCTGAGCCTCAGTTTCTTCATCTGTCAAATAGGGATGGCCAACCTTTTGAAATGAGATATCTATAACCAGCAAGGTCCGTGGGGCCCAATTGTCTGCATTCAAATCCTAGTTCTGCCACTGCCTGGTCATAGCAGTGACCGTGAACCTGTGAACCAAAATGTTTCTGACATAGGTCTCAATCAAATTTAGAAAGTTAATTTTGCCAAAGTTAAGGGAGCACCTGTGACACAGCCTCAGGAGATACTGGCGACATGTGCCCAAGGTGGCCGGGGTACTGCTTGCTGTTGTACATTTTAGGGAGACATGAGACATCAATTAACACGTGTAAGATGTACATCGGTTTGGTCGGGTAAGGCAGGACAACTCCAAGGGGGCAGGGCAGTGGGGGGATCTTCCAGGTCATAGGTAGATGAGAGACGAGAGATTGCATTCTTCTGAGCCCTGAGCAGCCTTCCACTGAGTACACAATTTAGTCTGACTCAGTGAATCTGCGTTTTTACATAAACAATAGGGCAGAGGAAGCCATCAGATATGCACTTGTCTCAGGTGAGCAGAGGCATGACTTTCTGTCCACGCCTCTGAAGATCAGCTGTTAGTTTACATTGCCAGGGTGAAATTCAACAGAACTGTTGTTAGATAAAGATCTTGAGGCCTACAAGGAATTTTCTTGTGGGCAATTTGTGAGGGAAGTGTGTAGCTCTTTTATCTTTTTAGCCATCTTATTTAAGAATTAAAATTACAGGCAGGTTTCAAGTTCCCAGCTTGACTTTTCCCTTGGCTTAGTGATTTGGGGGTCCGGAGATTCATTTTCCTTTCACAAACCTGTTTACAAAACTTCTCTGGGCCTGAGTTTCTCATCTGTAACATGTGGGGATAATAGAACCTCCCTTATTGGGTAGGTGAGGATGAAATGAATATACGTTCAATGAGCTCAGAAGGAAGACATTGCCCGTAGTAAGCATACATAGCTGTTTTCTATTATTATTATTATTGCTATTCATCACTAGTCATGTCCATCCTCTGCTCAGAGCCCTCCCTGGTTCCCCTCTTGCAAAGCCCTCACATCCCCTAGATGGCCTCATGCTGCCACCATCGTTCTGAGCTCCCTTCCCATCTCTGCTCTCCTCTCCCGCCACACTGGCCTCCTGGCTCTCCACTCCCACCTCAGGGCCTTTGCACTCACTCTTCCCTGCATCTGGAATGTTTACCCCAGGCTCATTCGCTTCCTTCCTTCAGGTCTCTATGTGGCCATCCCTGGCCACAAGGCCTCCCTTTTCACCCTCTGTCTTAGTCTGTTCTGGTTGCCATAACAAAAGGCCTTAGAATGGGTCATTTATAAACAACAGAGATTTATTGCTTACAGTTCTGGAGGCTGGGCATTCCAAGCTTAAGGTGCTGCCTGATTCAGTCTGGTGGGGCCGTTCCTCGTTCCTCGTAGATGGGTGCCTTTTCGTGGTGTCCTCATGTGGTGGAAGGGGCAAAGAAGCTCCCTCAGGCCCCTTTTGTTCTTTGAGACAAGGTCTCACCCTGGTGCCCAGGCTGGACTGCAGTGGTGCGATCATGGCTCACTGTAGCCTCGACCTCCTGGGCTCAAGCGATCCTCCCACCTCGGTCTCCTGGGTAGCTGAGATCACAGGTGTGTGCCACCATGCCCAGCTAATTCTTGTATTTTTTTTTGTAGAGACAGGATCTTGCTATGTTGCTAGTCCACTCTCAAACTCTGGGTCTCAAGTGATCTGCATGTCTTGGCCTCTCAAAAAGTGCTGGGATTATAGGTGTGAACCACTGAGCCTGCCCCCCATCCCGCCCGCTTTATTTTTTTAAATCAAGGTGCTAATCCCATCCACAAGTGCTCACCCTCATGACTTAGTCACCTCCCAAAGGCCCCACTTCTTTTTCTTTTTTTGAGATGAAGTCTTGCTCTGTCACCCAGACTGGAGAGCAGTGGCATGACCTCAGCTCACTGCAACCTCCAGTTCCCAGGTTCAAGTGATTCTCCTGCCTCAGCCTCTCAGATAGCTGGGACTATAGGCACGCACCACCACGCCTGGCTAACTTTTTAGTGGAGACGGGGTTTTGCTGTGTTGGCCAGGCTGGTGCCTCACTTGTTAATATCAACACTTTGGGAGTTAGATTTCAACACATGAATTTTGCAGGGGCACAAGCATTCAGACCACAGCACCCTGTTTCTCCTGTCCTGCTTGTTTTCTCTTCACTGCATTAATCTGACATTATGTTGTCGTTAATTTGCTCATCATCCATCTTCTTAATCAGAATATGAGCTCCATAGGGTCAGGAACTGCAGAGCTTTGGTTACCCAGGCCTGGGCCACACGGTTCATCCCTGAAACCAAGGGGAGGGCCCATCCCAGATGCATGGAAGGAGTATGGGAGAGGGAGTAGGTCCCTCCTCTCCCAGGAAAACCAACCCAGATTGAGAATCCATAAATGGCAGAAGGAAGTGGATGGGGCAAGGAGGGAAAGAAACCACAGGTGCCTACGATAGAGTGGAAGGTCAAGATCAGGGACTTAAAGATGAGGGTGGCCTGCGGCTCCCAGCTGCAGACTGTCGAGTGGGTAAGGGAAAGAGCATGGGCTCTGCAAGTTCACCTCACTGCTCTGTGGAAGTCTTCCTGAGCTTCCTTCTGCAAAATGGACATGACAATCTGCACCTTGCAGGGCTGCATGTTTGTGAGATGTCTGGCCTGGGGAGGGCACCCAGGAACCAGGGCTGCTGTTAATATCATTTGGAGGATGGGCCACACAGAGCACTGTGGTGGGAGTCATGAGGACTTTGTTGGGGCATCAGCCTTGCCCTGTGTCTGCTGTGTGGCACTTGGCCTGAGGCACAACACTGCTCCCCCTGCCCTTCTGCTCCCATATGCTCTTGAAGGGAAGGGGCCTTGCTGGGTGATGGAGAAGAATTGTGGCATCCTGGAGCTGGGGGAGAGTACGGGGTGATGTAGGCCTACCCTGGATCTCACAGGAGAGGAATCATACAACACTCCTCCAATCTCAGCCCCAGAGGTAACTGAGGGGCAGGGTGAGTTGGTCCTGCCTGGTTCCCACAGGCCATTCAGACCCTCAGCTCTGTGTAACCACTGTAGCTCACCCATTCCACCTGCAGAGGCAGCTGGTGTCTTCGAGAAAGACCTTTTCTAGAACCAGGAAACTGTGAGGAAAAGCAGGAATCCTCTGGGGATGCTCCCCACATCCAGCTGATGTAGGACTTCTCTTTTCAGTCACTTTGCAAGCCAGGGACCCCTGGCTGGCAATGCCCCACCCAGCCCTTGCTCAGCCATGCTTGTCTGCCCCAGCTTGCCTGTGTTATAGGTAGTACCCACATTTGGTGGTTCCCAAGCTCTTGTACTGTGCCCAAGAAGAACAAGGATATGTTGGACATTGAAGGGTGAGGAGGGCAGAGAAGAATTCTATTGAGCAATAAAAACGGCTTTCAGCAGAGAGGGGATGTGGGGTTTGTCTCCCTACCTGAAGGTGGGAAAGTTCCCTTGTGTGGCTGGGTCTGGGGCCTTTTATGGACTCAGAATGGGGAGTGCATGCTGATTGGTTTGAGAGTATGCAAAAAAGGTGAAAGTGAAGACACCACTCAAAGGTGGGCACAACACTGTAGAAAACCAATTAGGAAAGGGTAGGTGTATGTAAAACAGGTAAAGTGTGGGGACAAATCTGAGGAAAGTGAACCAAGCAGGAAGAGAGGTTCTCAATCCAGTCCGAGGATTTAACTTGTAGCTTGGCTTTCAGGCTTTAAACTGTCTTCTGCTTGGAGGCGGGGTTTCTCTGGGGACCCACCCCTATCTGCCTAGGCATTTGGCTGCCTCCTGTCTCTATCACAACGACATGTGAAAGATACAGCTCTGAGGTCGCTGAGCTCCCTGGCTGTTCTCCCGGGACTCTTTCCAGCCTCCACTCCAATTAGGGGACTTTCCCTGGTATCCTCAGCTCCTTCCTGGGTTCCCCTGAATCAGATTGGCCAGAACAGATGTGGAAAAGGCCCTGCTGGGCTCCTCAAGCTGACCCAGGTTGTCTTGGGGTCTGGGGAAGAGAGGGCAGTAGGTGGGAGTGGGGTGAGAGAGTGCTGGAAGCAGATCAGATAGGGCTTTCTGGACAGAGTAGCGAGGAAGGAGGGTATTCTAGTGAGGTGGGGAGCCATGGACGTTTCAGCAGGGGGTTCATGGTCTGATTTATATTTTGGGGCAAGAGAAGACAGCAGAGGCTCAAGGAGGAGGCCTGACAACAAGTGAGGGTGGAGAGACTCCATGTGGGGCTGTGGACGGGATGCTGAGCCTCCAGGGCTCCTGGGACTTGGATGAACATGCCCTGGGCTCTTGTGCAGGGCCAGCTTTGATCCAGCGGAGCTGGGTGGACCCTGAGATGCTGTAGTCTAGCAAGCTCCTGGGGATGCTGCTGCTATTGCTGGCGCGCGGCCCACATGTTAAGCATCAGCTGGGAGAGGTCAGCTGATTCACGTATTTGTTTCACATGTATTTCATGAGGGCTGTCTACATGCCAGGTGCTGGAACATAGTGGAGAGCAAGACAGGTGTGTCCCTGCCCTCTGGTGATGGCTGATGTAGTCCATTCTCCTTAGTTGTTTGACTTTGTCTCCACGTTTCAAATTGAGATTCCCAGGAGTCAGGATCTGGTTTTCCCAGTCTGGACACAGTGTCTGCTCCAGGCCTGTTAAACTGCAGGTTTGGAGGGGCTCCCCAAACAGGCCTGGGCTAAGCAGGAGAGTCGTGTGAGGAGAGAACAATGGCCAGCTCTACACAGGTGGGAAGCACAGTTCCTGCTCTGCAGATGGGGAAACCGACACCCACAGGAGTACAGCGACATGCTGAGATCTTGCAGATGGCAAGGTGGAGAATCAGGGCTTATATCATGTTCTCTTGGACTCTGACTCCGTGGCTTTTCCACTGCTTCCCTCCCCAGAGCTCAGCTGTGGCTCCCGCATCTGTTCCACTGGCACACTTACTTCTGCTGAGATGACCAGAGCAGGAAGCAGGAAAGTCGACTTCCCTGAAAGAGGTAATCTGCCCGGGGCTGTCAGGAGGAAGGCCCATGGGAATGCTTCTAGCATCAGAGTCCTTTGCAGTTTTCTACCAGAAGTCACCGTACTGGTGTCCGTCCAGAGAAGGCCGGGCAGTCAATGCAATTTAACCCCATGCTCAATTATTCAACACAAATAAGAGTCGAATTAAGATTCATGGTTTCATGATTATTGTTGCATGACCCAAGCATTTAACTGGTGGTGGACATATTTACGTGAGTCCAGCAGTCTGATCCCTAAAATCTTCCTCAGACTTTCAACCTCCATAAATCATTTTTGGTAACAGCCATCTTGTAATTACCACAAAGTCCAAAGTGGAGAAGGCCTCTCTGCAGACTCCGTGCCCCAGGGAAGGTCGGTTGAACAAGTCCCTCTCGGGAGGAGGGCTGAGGTTTCACCTAGTGTCTGTCAGCCAGATGCATGACCTCTGGTTCCAGGAGACAATCTCTGGCGTTTGCTTAGTGGGATGGATGGGAATCTGGGCAAACAACAGCCAGGAATGATTTATGAGGGGGATTGCGAGGGTAGGGGGTGGGGGTGTTGTCCCTGGAGGTTACTGAAATCCACATCTGCAGACAGGCCAGAGGGAGGGAGGGATGTCTGTGTGTCCCCTACCCCATGACACTTCAGGGCTTCTTAGATCAGGTGGGTGACTTTGGGGTGGTGATTTAACCACTCAGTGCCTCGGTGTCGCCACCTGGAAGTCAGAGTGGATGGACCTTCCCTGACAGGGCAGTTATGAGGGCCACAGCAAGTGCCCAGATAAATAAGTGCCGGTGACTGGAGTGCGGTGCATGGACAGCTTGTGCTGGGCAAGGTGCTCATCTGGTCCTCACATGTCCTGTTGCTGATTGTCTGAGGACACCCTCGACACTGCTTGGCAGTCCTGATGCTGCTTACCTGGGTCACCTCCCAAATAAACCACTCACCCTCCCTGTCACAGGGTCTGCCCCTGGGAAAGTCCAAGACAGGGGGCTGAAGGGAGGTGTGGGCCTAGCAGGAGCAAGGATGTAACCCAAGTCAGAGGGAACTGGGTCCTGGGAAAGGTTCCAGATTAGGATTTGGTCTCAGGAAAAAGGCAGGAGCCAGGTTATTAGACCTGGCCCCCAAGGATGATATGACAATGATGTGAAACGTAAGAACAGCAGAAGTTTTTACAGGTGCCTGTTGTGTGCCAAGCACTGCTTATACACAAGCAAATTCATTTCATTCTCACCAAAACCCTGGGTGTAGGTTCTATTACTGTCCCCACTTTACAGATGAGGAAACCAAGGCTCACAGAGGTTAAGTAACTTGCTGAAGGGAAGAGTAGGGTGAGGAGTGAGGCAGATTCAGGGCCTTCTCTCCTCAGTTACTGGCTGCATTAAAGGCTCTGAGAGGTCCTGTGGCAGAGAAGCAGGTGGTTTGCAGTTTTTCTCAAACACCTGTGACAAAGAATCCTCTATGCAGAGGATCTCTCTGACCCAAACAGCTTGGGGCTTCCAGGATAGATGTGTAAAGCACTGCTTACCACGGAGATTGCCCCATTTACCCCTGGCTCTCCTTATAGTTGCAGGGGGTGAACCATGTTCCCCCAAGGCTGGGAAGAGGTAATGGGGCCGGGGGCCCAGCTGTGAGGGCTGCAGTGGAGCAGCTGCAGAGGGCTGGCCGGGGGCAGGGGTCAGGAGAGATGCATTGGAGAAAGAACTGGTGGACTGGACGGGTGGGTACCCGGGGGTGTTCATTGTGCTGTGAACTCAGAGATTTCGCAGTGTGCTGGGATGGGGGAGCTGCCAAGGGCTGACTCTAGAGAGGATGGAGGATCTGAAGGGAAGGAGTAAGGGATGGAAAGTCAGAACCCAGTGGAGATCTGATCTTTGCAGAAGAATGACTGAACTCGGAGTTGGGAGACCAAGTTCTGTGCCCAATTGCCCCTAGATCAGTGTGGACCTTGGACTTCACATCTGCAGAATGAGTAGCTTTAACTGGATGGTCTTCAAGTTCCCTTTTAGCTCAGCACTCAGGTCTCTGTGTCTCTGCATGCTGCGTCCCCTCTGCCCCCCAGATGACCAGTGGCTTTCCAGCTAGACCAGCCTCCTGCCAAAGGAAGCATGTGATCCTGTGTGGGGAGACCCTGGAGAAAATCCCTCGTGGGTCTGGGACTCTGCAGGAGCTGTTTGTGCCCCTCCCCATGCAAATTTGCATGTCTCAAGCTCACACCCCTTTCCTGGTTCTGCAACACTGTCCTTCCTGAGTCAACTGACGTCCCTGTCTCCATGGGATTGCTCCCATCAGTGTGCAGGCACCCCACTATTTCTCCCACCACAAGACCCCTCATTCCTGCTGCAACCCCATTCCATTGCTTCATTTTGCAGTCACCCTCCCTGAAAGGGTTTTCTATCCTTGCTCTCCCAGCTCCTCCCCTCCTGGGATCCTGTTCTTACTGAGCTCTACCTGAGGGGCTCATCTGTACCTGGACCTGGTTCAGATGACAAGATCCTGGACCTGTTGGCATATTCAGTGGGCCTTTTGTGGGCTCTACAGAGGGGGTGAGGACATTCTGCCCTTGGGAGGAATGCCATAGTCTCCTGGCTGACAGGTCACCAAAGGTCAGTCCAGATTCAGGAGCAACATAGAGCTCCGAGTGTCAGGGATGTATAGACATACTTTAAAACGGCCACAGATCACATGCACTCTTCTCACCCTGAGTTCTGTAGAGTGCTAAGTGTCTTCTCTCAAGGACAGAAAATAAAATAATTCTTGCTTCTCAGTGTTCTGAATGAGATAAGAGAGTCATGAGTAGATGTGCCTGCTGGTCCCCTTTACTGCCCTAGGGCCTGAATCCCCCTTTTGGGAGGAGTTGTCCAAACTTGCTGCTAGAGGCTCAGCTGATGATCTCTGCCCACCTTGAGCTATTCTGGGCTTCAGACCAATCAGATAAATGACAGCTCCCTCCTACAGACTAAGGGTGGAAGGCGTGAGCAGTTGGTTAACAGCTGTGTACTTGGGACATGCACTCCCCAGGGACTAGAAGGACAGACCCTTTGGGCCAGATTTTGTCTCTTGGTTTCTTGAATTTTCTGTCTTGTGATAAATGATCTGATTTAATGTGATCCTGAGAAGGTGAGATATTTCTTATCTGAGCAGTTTCTATAAAACCCCAAATATAATAGTGGGTGTCCCAGTGGAGGAACAGAGAGATGATAAGGCAGAAACTTATCACCACTGTATACTTTAATACTTAACTATTTAGTATCAATATTTACACATTCACGTTGTATTATATATACCACATTAATATATGTATATATGCGTATATACACAAAGTCACCATGTCACGAGTGCGAGTGACTGTACCCAGGAATTCCACACTTCTGCGCTTTACGAAGGGATTTGCCAAAGCCTTCCTTGAAGTCCTGTGCTCTCCAGGGATGAACAGAGAAGGATTTTCCTTCTAAAACATTTTCTATTCCGTCTCAGATGCAACCTTAAGAGCGTGTTTAACTTCTCTTTCACGTTCTGTTCAATTCAACCAGCATTTCCCCAAGTTCCTACGAAGTCTTTGGACACTGTGCTTGGCAGTGTGGGGGAACAAAGATGAATGAGATTCATGTTCAAAGGGAAAGTGGATGCTGTAGATGCTCTCACAGAGGTGGATCTTAGAGAAAAATGTGCCTAGGATGCTGTTGTCAGGTCCAACTTTGCAAAATGCTCAGGGTTGTCTGCAAATCCAACTAGCAGCTGAGTGCAAAGAAGGGCTTCTAGTGTTTGAGGCTTGTGCAGAAGTCACCTGGAGGAAGGGAGGAACTTCTCTGTTGTCTTCTCCCATCACTGAGCATGTTCCATAAAAGTTGTATTTTTTGAAACAAAACAAAACAAAACAAAACAAAAAACAAAACAAAAGCAACAGGGCAATATGTTGACACAATGGCTTTCAAAGCTACCACAAAAAGCCATTAGAGGAACCCCCTGACAGCAAGTTCCAAGACTACTCAGGGAAGACAGGTGAAGAATCATGGCATCTATAGGGTTTTTTGGTTCTTCAGAAAGCAGGTGCAGTTCCCGTAATGTGTCCCACCTCTGGGGTCATCCACCTCATTTTTGCACCTGCTTATGGCTCTGATGTTGGTAGTTGTGGATTCCTGGGGCAGGCTGCAGTGATTTGCTTCCTTTAGACCTTTTTTTTTTTTCCTGCAAGGGAGTGGATTTTGTCTATGAAACTTGAGTGTAGCTGAGATGGGTGGAGGTGAGGATGTCATGAGCAGCCTGATATGGAGAGGAACATGCTTTGCTCCTGCTCTTAGGGGAAAACGGTCTGTTATCTGTAAGTGTGATGTTAGTTGTGTCTTTTGCAGATGCCATTCATCAGGTTCAGGAATTTTCCTTATATTCCCAAGTTTGCCAAGAGTTTTCATGATGAGCAGATGTTGGATTTCGTCAAATGCTTTTTTTTCTGCATTATTGAGATGATAATGCTATATTTCTGTAGTCTGTCAATATGGTGTATTACACTGATTAAGGTGGTTTGTATTGAAATTTTTATTGTGGTAAAATGTACTCAACATAAAATTCACCCATGTAACCATTTTTAAGTGTATAGATCCGTGACATTAAATATATTCATATTGTTGTGCAATCATTATCACTATCCATTTCCAGAACTTTTTCATCTTCCTAGATGGAAATTCCCATTAAACAGTCATTCTCTAGTCTCTGGGAACTACCATTCTACTTTTTCTGTTTCTATGAATTCACCTACTCTCAATACCTCATATAAGTGGACTCATACAGTATTTGACTTCTTGTGACTAGCTTATTAGCATAATGTCCTCAAAGTTCATCCATGTTGCAGCATTTGATAAGACTTACTTATTTGTAAAGACTGAATAATATTCCATTGTACGTCTCTACCACATTTTCTTTACCCATTTATCCACCAATGGACATTTGGGTTGTTTGCTTTGCACCTTTTGGCTGTTGTGAGTAGTGCTGCAATGAACACAGGTGCACAAATATCTCTTGAAGAGTTTCCTTTCAATTCCTCTAGATGTAGATCCAGAAGTGGGACTGCTGGATTCTATAGTAACTCTATTTTTAATTTTTTTGAGAAAATGCCATGCTGTTTTTTATAGAGGTTGCATCCTTTTACATTCCTACCAACTGTGCACAAGGGATTCATTTTTTCCATATCCTTGCCAGCCTTTCTTTCTTCCCTCCCCTCTCTTTTCCTCCCTCCCT